>NW_022196898.1:31773406-31810276 GCF_008632895.1 Mastomys coucha
TAACCACCTCCACCGCCCCTGCCACGGCCCCCACGATCCTGCTGGCCTCCCCCGTAGCCACCACCGCCACCACCACTCTGGTCCTGATTGCCATAACCACCACCGCCACCACCACCACTCACAGAGGACTGATCTTGGCCATAGTTGCCTCCACCACCCCCTCCACCACCTCCACTGCTGCTATTGTACTGGTTCTGCTGTCCATAACCCTGAGGTGGGTTATAGGAACTTTGTTGCTGTCCGTAGCTTTGTTGCTGTCCACTATAGCCAGACTGTTGACCATAGCCTCCACTCTGGGGCTGCCCATAGCTGCTGCTCTGAGAACTGCTGCCATAACTTCCTGAGGTGCTGCTAGGTGCGGGCTGTTGGCCATAGCCAGGGTAGGAGGACTGCTGTCCACAAGAAGATTGGGAACTTTGGCTGCTGCCATAGCCTCCAGTGGAACCATATCCCTGAGGAGCTGACTGAGTTCCATAGCTGTTTTGGGTCTGTCCATAAGAAGAACCATAGCTGCTCTGGCCATATCCTGAAGTGTCAGCTGATTGGCCATAACCACTGTAACTCTGCTGGCCATAAGGCTGATTGCTTTGTTGGGAGTAGCCCTGCCCAGGCTGGGTAGGATAGGCCCCGTAGCTTTGAGTTGCTTGTTGGGTATAGTCGTTTGAAGCCATGTCGGCGCACGCGCGCACCAGCCGCCAAGCAACAGAGTTCCAGGCGACTGCGAGGGGACACCGCGAGGACTCGGGAATGGTTTTCTTATGTGACCCACAAAACATAAGCAGTGAAAGCAAGAATAGATAGATGGCAAGGTGAAGGTACAAGACAAAGCGCAGCTTCACAGCCTAAGAAACACTCAGCAGAGATAACTATGAGGACAGGAGACATGGCTCAGCACTTAAGAGCACTGGCTGATCCTGCGGAGCGCCCAGCTCCCATTCCAAGCACCCAAATAGGGGCTCACAACTGTCTCTTACTCCAGTCCCAAGGGGTCTGAGGCCCTCTTCTGGTTTCCATGGGCACCAGACACACACATGATGCACAGACAAATACACAGGTAAAGAGATAATCTATGGACCTGGGGAGGTAGCTCAGCAAGTAAGAATAGTAAGCATATTTGCTGTGCCACCATGAAGATCTGAGTTTGAATCCCAAGAACTCAAGGAAAAATGTAGACATGGCCAGACACGTTCATGTAAGTCTAGCACTGTAGTGGGTAGAGACAGGAAGACCTCTGGATCCTGTTGGCCATCAGTTTGTCTCCAGGTTCAGAGAGAGACCACGATTCAAGGAAATAAGATAGATAATGAGAGATAAACAAGGAACACCCTAACATGTTCCTCTAGCCTCTGTACACACATATGAGCATGTGTCTTACACACAGATTACACAATACAAACACAAATATAACCAACATAATAAAAATGGTAACTGTGAAATGATGAATATTAATTAACTTAATACTGATAATCTTTACACAGGAAATATTTATACCAATAATCTCAGTATTCATCTTAAATGTATGCAAGCTTTACAGATTGCATACAAGTAAACAAGTAATAAATAGGTGATCTATGTCTCTATTGACTGTAGTTTCCCTCCCATGCTTCCCTCACACTTCTTCAGACAAGTGAATATGTATGCATAGCTTATCAGCTCTTTTATCAGCACTGAAACTCATTGTGTCCACTGGGGATCTTCATACACTACTGCTATATTTATACAAAACGACCCACAATGTGAATGCCACAGTTAGGGCTCTGTGGTTGTTTGAAAGGGTATGGCCCTCATAGATTTATGAGTTTGAATGCTAGGCTGATGGGGAGTGGTGCTATATGGAGGTGTGGCCTTGTTGGAGTAGGTGTGTCCTTGTTGGAGGAAGTATGTCATTGTGGGTCTCAGTCTTGAGTCTACATGCTCAAGCTAAGCCCAGTGTAGCGTACAATCCCCTTCTGCTGCCTGCAGACCAAGATGTAGAATTCTCAGCTCCTCCAGCACCATGCCTGCCTGCACACTACCATGCTTCCTGCCATAATGGACTCTGAAACTGGAAGCCAGGCCCAATTAGTTGTTTTCCTTTATAAGACTTGCTGTGATCAATGTGTCTCTTCACAGCAATAGAAACCCTACCTAAGACAGGTTCTCTTAGCATATGCAGCAGGCTTATTGAGAGGGTTGTTGGGATGAACAGGTGCTGCAGGGAAAGGACTGGGCAGAGGGTGGATGGATAGCCAGGCACCAGATAAATCCATTGCTGATGCACTGGGAGCTTTGGGGTTAGGAGGATGCCTGGGTTGACTTCAGGTAAACGGAAGGAATCAGACCTTTAATTCTATGATGACAGGCTAGAATGCTTGAGACCAGGCTGCCTTCTCAGCCAACAGCAATTCTTGGAGAAGGTCTCTATCGACAGCCTTCACTCAGTTGGCACTTTTCAGTAGCTGTGGGAGTGTGGACTGAGGACTGGGTTTTGGCCAGTCAAGTAATGCACTCCATCAGGTGGGGTTGGGATGAAAGGCAGTCAGATGTACAAGGAAGATATTTCAATTCCAATCAAAATAAAGCACAAAAGAGAAAGCTTTGGCTTTACACCTCTTAAAACAAGGCAATAGGAGCTGGGTGGTGATGGTGCACGCCTTTAATCCCAGCGCTTGGGAGGGAGAGGCAGGTGGATTTCTGAGTTCGAGGCCAGCCTGGTCTGCAGAGTGAGTTCCAGGACAGCCAGGGCTACACAGAGAAACCCTGTCTCGAAAAACCAAAAAACAAACAAACAAACAAACAAACAAACCAAGGTAATAGGAAAGATCCATTTAGACGTGACAAGAAGAGGGCAACTTCATTATCTAAAAACATATATAAGCCATTTACAACAGAGCTTTCTACATTCAGAGTGTATTGCCTACCCTTCCTGAAGCAAAAAACTAAGCTCTGGGTCCATGTATCAACATGTCCAACCAGGGTTCACATTGTGGCTTCCAATCTCCAAGACACAGGTATAGCTGGAACAGTACAAAGTATTTGAAACCTGCTTTGCTTTATGTCTTTTGTGTACTCTAATGGTGAAACATTTTTTTCTCCTGTGTGCCATTAAGAACGAGGTTAGCTGATGAGGCTCCCTATTTGAGAGAGCATTACAAACTAAGAGGAAGATGTGGGCATTGAAAGGCCACTGGCTTTTAACGTTCCTAATAATTTAGAAATTATACCAGATGCATTTTCCTGTTTTCAGAAACCTTTTAAAATAATACTTATCAGGTGGCAAATACTGGAATAAACATCTTTAAACTATCCTAATCATGTGTTTCGATTTTCAAAATAAGCTTACTTCTTCCAGTGGCCCAACGTTGTTTTCTCTTCATTTACAAACTCAATCTAGAGCATGCTTTGTCGACTATTATGTAAGTCCCAGAAGGCCCTTCACTGTGCTTGTCATCAGTGGGTGCCTCACAAGCATGGAGCAGATGTTCAAGTGCAGTTGCAGGCAATCTAGCAGAGCCAGGAAAGCCACTCCTCGAGCACAGCTAACCTCACAGCTTCTGCAGGATGAAAGAAGAAAAGGGTTTTAGATGATCTTCCAGCAAACAACAGTCTTTGCTCTTCAGACTTTGGGCACATCTTGCAGGGAAAATGGGGTATCGTAGAAACTGTACTAGCATCTAGTCTCATTGGAAGAGTCACTGGGAGCCAATGGCTGAGTAAGGCTGTGAAATAGATCATATTCGGGTGCAGGTTTATGCCCTCCCCATTTCCATCTCTACCGCATGGTCCTGGATGAAGACAGCAGTGAGCCACCCAGACCTCCCCCGTTTGCTTTTGCAATGACCTGTAAGTGTTGTGTAATACGGTGACACACAAATGACTAGAAAACCAGAAGAGGGAAGGGACAAGCACCAGTGTATGTTCCAATCTACGTCTTGAGCCAGTCATTTTATCTCTCAGTGTCCTCTTCCATAAAAATGAAGATAATACAATGCATCAAAATGCTCGTAAAGTTCCAGGTTGTACCTGGGAAACATAGAACACGAATAAACTTTCAACCCAAGGCGGCTTTCACTTTTATTTAGCATTGTCCCAGAGAATGTGGTTGAAGTTCAAATATGTTGCCATCCTCAGGAGATCGTAGGTTCTTAGGAGTGGTGGTGGATGGCGCAAAGTGTTGGCTATGTAACTTCCTATGCCTAAGCATGAGTGTGCTAAATGTCTAACCTCTGTCAGCCAAAGTTGGTAAACTGAGCAGAACCTTGCCAATTAAGGTGGGTTCTCAACTTAATTCCCTCTAAACCCTGGGCAAAATGCCTGCTTCCTGGTTCCCCTGCCCTATGAATATTTAGGGTTAATTTTTCCCACTGTTAGTGAGAAGTAACAAAACTCCAGAACCATGGGAGGTGTTTGGCTTGAATAATATGGTATTTCTAGGACAGCTGTGAATTACAGGAACTGATTCTGAGAGTAACTGGCTCCTCACTTTAACTGAAGTACTTATTTAAATGGTCAATATCACACTGTCTCTAGGGACCAACACTGATCCCAATTTTAGGGAAAGATTCCATCATGCTGGCTGCAGATGAGTGCCATTCATATCTTCATAGGCCTAAAACTTTCTGGAAATATAAAAAAGAAAAATTAAAATACCACAGAATATCAGCAGGGAGCTATAAAGGACACCAGTTTTTCTGTATCAGCCTCTGAATCTGATGATCTGTATTGTATGATTAAAACTGTGTACTTGTATATTATTTACTGATTATTTTTCTTTGCTTTTTTTATAAATTATGTCACTGATGTTCTTTCAAATGTTTTTTTATTACAGGGCCAAGTTACAATTCATTAAGCATCTTTCCAAGGGTTTATATTGAAATTGGCTACGTTTTCCCAGTAGAAGTAGGATTTGGTGCCACACCATCTTATACACAAATACACAAAGAGGAAAAGAATGTGGGATTGCGGCATGCTGCTAACACAAAAGCCCCAACTTCAGTGTCATAGAATCCAAGCACTGAGTCTTAGACACAGTGCAGGTCTGATCAAGACCAGGTCACCCAACTGCAGAGCAGGAGCTGCTCATTCGAAGATTCTTCTACTCTGTGGACATACCAGGCCTGGCTAGAGTACTCTGTCATTAGAGGTGGCCTTTGGTTGGCTCTGTCACTGTTCTCCAAGGAACAAATAAAATAACTATCCAATGTGACTTTTTTTCTTTTACCTGGGGCCCAGTTAAAGGGGTTGTCCCTGGATGGTGACTGGTGCTGGTTCTGGATGGAAGAAGCAACTTTGCTACAGCATCTACACATGAGCTGTTAACCTGCTAGCTTCATTTTCTCATCCTAAAAGTCTAGACCCCAAAGATGCACATTTCTCTCTCCTGAGCAAGACTCTCAATATTATCATTGATCATAGCAATGTTCTTGCATACAGAAGGCAGCATAATGTTTAACAATTTTCACAAGTCATGAGTCCCTGTGCCTTTCACCTAGGCAAATTCAATTAAACACAATGTGCAGAAAGGATGAGGGAGAACAACTTAAATAGACCGGCACATCTGGTGATCTAAAATTCAACCCTGTACTGTGAGCATTTCAAGCAATCAAGCCTGAAACAGTAACTACATGTTCCATAAAACAGCAGAGAGAACATATGAACAATCTGAAGTTTTCTGACCACTGACAAAGAAGTGGAAGACTTTGTCTAGACTTCGAAGTGAGTAGGTGAGGTTGATTTCATTCAAGGAAGAAATTGAAAAATTAATACCAAGCTCTCAGAACTGATCACTGACAGTGCAGAGGAACACAAAGAACCAACACATTAGAAGTACAAAAAGTAGAGATTCCAACTGAGTTAACTTTTGTGGTAAGCCTTTCACAGCATCGTGTGCCATCTCCTCTGCTCTACCGTGAGCATTTCTGGTACACTGTATGATTCAGTGATATGAACGATAACTTTAGGGGGTATCATAGGAATTGAAGATTGTTTTAGGCATACATTGATTTTGCCAAAGAAACTCAGAAGAAAGCTACCATTGATATCCATAAGAATTGATACAAGGTCTCAGCATTGTGATTCCTTGGAAGCCCAAAACTCTAAAAGGGAAAAGGAAAGGAACTCTACTGAGCATGAATGTGAGCTAAAATATGAACACACATAATCATATTTGATCCTTACCAAACTCTGTTAGATAGACTTTAATAACCCAGTTTTTAAATTTTCAATTGGAAGAGCAGCCAGTCTTCTTAAAAATTTAGCCCTCTCTGCAGCCCCATTCCAGTGTTTTATGTGAGGAAACTGAGATTCAGCAATACTGGATAAGTTTTTCTAAGTCACACCATTAAGGAATAAGATGATGATCCATGAGCGCACAGACAAAAATCAAACACTCAAATATACCTGCCAGCTGAGCCGTGCCCAGCTCCCATTTTAAAGCAAAATTCGACACTGTTTATAAGAACGGCTCCAAAATTTGTGTGGTGACATTCTCATACTAGCCTCATGGAGCAGGATGAAATGGCAATGTCTTCAGTGCAGTTCTGAACCTAGGAAGATGTCTCCCTAAACTCTGACCACCTGACTGGATACCTTTCCACAGTGAAAAGGTAGACCTCACAATCCTTGTGCTGTTTGAAGAACCCCCAGAGTGGAACTAGAATCAATAATTAAAGCAACATTAAAATAAATATGTATTGTAGCCATGGCTAGCATGTAGATCCATGACTTGTATATTTAAACACCCAGTAAGATTCCCAATAACATAGAGTCCTTATTATGTTATGTCTAATGTTAACTCTTCATAGGAGATAGAATCAATATCTTCCCACCTACACTTCACAACATTCACATACAAGTATTTTAAAATAAACAGTATATAATAGAAAGGTCAAGAATCATCAAACCTTGTAGTTCTGTGATGTTTAGGATAGGTATCTCTTCCCATGAAGAAGATACATAATTCCAGAGCAGGAGTCTATACCAAGAGAATTGCCTACAGTTCACAGAATGAAAAGTCTTTCTGCATTGGAAGCAGGGTAGCCAGGGCAGGTCAGACACTTCTTGGGTTTATTTTCCTGAACTAGACCCTCTTTCATTTCCTTTGTCCTACCTGTGGGCCAACAGAAGCCATAGGGAACCCAGTTATCAAACACATCATTAAGATAAATGTATGTCCAAAAGCCTAGATCATACAAAGAGTATAAAAGAGAGTAGATACAGAAAAAGCCAGGTAGGGCAGGGCCAGCACTGGAAAAGAATTATCCAGACTACCACGGACATGACAGCATGCTTGCATGAAGTCCTAGATTCAGTCACCAGCACTGGAGAAAAATAAGAACAAAATTCAGAGCAACTGAGGCATCAAGCTCAGCTCAGGCCACACAACAGAATTTTTAAGTACAGAGGAAATGAGATAAAACAGATAATGGGTCATAGATACTATAGTGGTTTGATAGGAATGGCCCCCATAAACTCACGTGTTTGAATGGTTGGCCATAGGGAGTGGCACTATTAGGAGGTATGGCCTTGCTGGAGAAAGTATGTCTTTGTGGAGGTGGGCTTTGAGGTCAGATATGCTCAAGCTATGCCTAGTGTGGTGGGTGTACAATCTCTTCCCAATGCCTTTGGATCAAGATGTAGAACTCTGAGCTCCAGCACCATGTCTGCCTGGACACTGCCATGCTTCCTTCCATGATGATAATGGACTGAACCACTAAACCTGTAATGCAGCCACAAGTAAATGTTTGCCTTTATAAGAGTTGCCTTGGTCATGGTGGCTTCTCCCTGATACTTTAAAGGTTTCCAAAGCTCATCAGTCAGAAAACACCCAGAGTAAGGTCAGAATAATGTGATCTGTGGAGGGACACTGATAAAATGTATTTTGAAGGTAAAGAGATATGGGTTCTAGTACACCTCTGTCATCCACGATGTGACCAACGAGACCCACTTTTGTGTTAGAGCCTCCATTTCCTTGTGAAATGGTAATAACACACATACATACTTTGCTAAGAAATACAAATAACAAAAGAGAAATGAAAACTGTGCTCATTCAGTCAGCACCCACACTGAGTCCAGACAAGACTCACCATCTTTATCTAGCCTTGGCACACAATAAAGAAAGCTCCCTGGTTTTCTCATTAAACCGTGTTTCCCTCATATCCCCTAAGAGCTCTCAGTCCCAGCTTTGGACAGGAGAGTTGTGGCTTAAGGCCATTCTGAGGAGTACTTGAGGGTTAACCAAGAACAGGTCTAGAGAGAGCTTTCTCTTGGAATTTTGGACAATTAATGTTCTCATCTTCTGAAGTAATGACCCCTTAAGAACACCGGAGGAGATGCTTTTAGTACCACAATGAACTCTATCTACCGCTGTCCATACACCAAGTTCAGCAAATTATCAGTCCAAACAATGCACTGACAAATTAACCAAGAAAAGTGTATTGTTCACAAAAGTATAAAATACAGAAAAGTACATTAACCAATGCATTTCGTGCCATAAAATACTGCTGCTTCTTGTGTCAGAAAATTCACGGGTGATTAAACACATGAAGTTCTCGGGTTAGCACACCAGGTGATCATTAGGCATTCCACAGTGAAGGAAATAATGAACCTTGGCTTCTAGGCTACAAGAATCTGAAGATAAAGGTTTATTCCAGAAAGGTAGGGTGTGCTTTCCTTTTGTGTCTGTAGCCATTAATCTAAATCTGGATTCAGTATATAATAATAAAACCCACCATGGAGTATTTATTGACCTAAATTGTGAACTCCTGAAATGATAATATGGAAAGTGGCTGTGGCTAATCGCTGAGTTCTGGCAGCTGGGGAGAAGAGACGGTTGGAACAGGGGCAGAATATAACAGAAGCGAAAGAATTGTTAGGAGTACGTATTGTTAGTGGCAACACGAAAATGGCATGACCCGTTCCCACATAGACCCCATGGAGAGAATGCCATACCTGAAGATGCCATGTCTGGAAAGACACACAACTCCAAGCTGCAGAGGAATCAGGCAGGACAACATGAGCCAGACAAAGCAGCTGGTTAGTGAACCGGTCACTGCCAGCCACTGGCCCAGACATGTAACTAGAAGGGGACTTGTTTAACAGAAGGACCATGTGTCCTCCACTAGAATCAACTAAGAGGACAACAGCAAGATGGAGCTGTGCAATTGTTCCTCAACTCACTGTCCCTTTGGACACTCTGTATCTTTAGGTCTTATACCATGTTCCGAGCAGGTCAGAGATGGCCCAGAGTTCACTTGATCTTTTCATTGTCCCTGTTATGACTCATGCCCCTTTTCAGGAAGAGTGAATTTAGGGGAATTGCTGTTTATTCCAAAGTCTCAGTGGAATAGAAAATCTCATGACTGTGTATTTTTCCCTAAGAGAAAAAGTCTCATGTACAGAGATATATGCCAAAGAAAATGTGTGCAGGGATGCAAAACTCAAAGCAAATGAAGTAGTCATAAGTGGGAGAGTGCATGACTAGCCTATGCTTTATCCACAGCATAAAGTGGCAAGCATCATTTGATCAGGATTAGTCCAGTTCATACCACTAAACTTGAAGGTGGGAAATAGTGAAGAGTTTTTCAGTCAGATATGGTCAAGGCTCCTTTACCTACAACTAAGGGAAAACAACAAAAAATTCATATAGAGAAGGGCCTCCAAGGTCATCCAACCCATGGTGATAAATCCAATCTCAGGACCTGCTTTGTAGATTTCATAAGATTTGACAGACATCACCTTTTGTCCTTAAGACAGTTGCCCAGGATTTAGCTGTTTACCATGTAGTCTGTCTTCACCACAATCCCACATTACAGATGAAGAATGAGGTAAGGAAATTTTAGAACTTAAGGAGGACAGAATTTGTTGCCTGCTTAACCTTTGCAAAGTATCTAGACTATGTCCCACAAGGGGAGAGATACTCTTATTCATCATGTATCTCTAAGGTCTACCCACTCAGGATGTATCTGCTTAATGAATGAGTGAGTCCATCATTATTGTCTTTAGTGTCCTCTTTAAAATCCAAAAAAGTTTATCAAAATGAGGCATCCAAAGCCTGCAGAAGGAATCAGCACAGTTTAAACTAATTATGTTTTTCTTCCAAATACTTGAAATACAAATACTTCCCATGGGTCTTTTTAAAAAGTATTGTTTTTAAAAAGTAATTACACATTAATTTCAATGTGCTCTTTCATCAGATCTTCTAGTGTACATGTCTTTACAACAATTGTCACAATGGAAAACTGCAGGGAGCCCCATAGCAACAGAGCAGATGCTTTGACAAGGAAAGTCAGTTTCTGTCGTTTTGTGATTCTGTTTACCCAAGACGCCAGGACAAAGAACTACAGGAAGAAATCAAAAAGAAAATACAGCAAGACAAGAGACATCATTATTGTAGTGAGTTATTAACATTTTCTAGGTGGATGAAGTCAGTAAATTGGGAGGCATGTCTGATGCATCATCCTCTCTTCTGCTTCTCTCACAGTCATGGGCTCTCCTCCAGATTCCTTGCAAACTCATGTAGACACATCTTTTACCCCAGGACCATTCTCAAATGACATCAGTATTTGTTTCCTGAATACAACACACAGATAAAAGCCTATGTATGCTTTGACTCTCCTTCTAAGTCCCCAGTCACTTTATGTCTCAGATCACGGCTCTCCTGACTGTCCCCTTTTGGTGTCTCTGAAGGTCACCATTCTATAATCTTCCACCATGGTTCTCAGACTCAGGCACTCCATCCAAAGATTGTCTTCTCTTTTTTTGTCAGACTGGATATCTGGCCTCCAAAGGACCATAATATCTTCTAAGAGAGATGATAGGTCAGACTTCAAATACTGAAGGAAGTTATAAAAGGGAAGAAGAAAAATAAGGTTCTTGGCTGGGTGTTTAACCAGTGGTTCTCAGTCTTCCTAATGCTGCAACCTTTTGATACAGTTCCTAATGTTGTGGTGACCCCCAACAATAAAATTATTCTCGTTGCTACTTTATAACTGTAATTTTGATAGTCTTGTATGTCTATAACAGGTGAAATACATCTTGTTTCCCCGGCTCCACTGCTCAAGCTGGTGAGCAGTCAGGCTCTCTAACAGCACACATGAGTCACAGCCTCGGTTAAGGGACTTTAGACTAAGTGCAGCTAGATCAATGGTTCCATTTCCCATCACATTATCACTGGAACATGACTGTGTGGCTTTCACTTGAACAGCATCTGGGAAATGTCAGGTCTTCTGGGGCAGCCATCTTGTTGGTACACATTTGCAATTGTCAACTGTCAGGAAGTTCTCTCTTACAGTAAGGTTCCTTCCCACCTACAATAGTCACTGAATTGATCATAGTTCTTCTATACAACCATTACAGAGTAGACAGTATCATTATGCCTCAAGGAAAACAGTAACAAAACTAGTGTTTTTCCATGGTGAACATTGTCCTCATCAAGAAACATGGTAAAAGTCTTTGTGTGGTGAAGTTATATTCATAGCACACAGAGGCAGGAGTCATTGTCACTAAGGGCAGCTGTAGGCAGAAAATGCTGAGGTAGCAAGCACAGTGACTGGCCTCATAATAGACAAAGGATCAATTTGGCTGATGAGTGGATTGGACTGGTCTTAGGCAGCTTGCTGTTTAAACGTGATTCTACTAATCATAACACCTGATTACTGCTTCCGATCAATCATGACACAAAACAAAGATGTGGAAACTCACCCAAGGTGGCTAATAACTAATTTTATTTGACAATTTGGAGAAGAACCACAGGCTCAGCAAGCCTTGGGCCACTGTGTCACACTTCTGAGAGTGCCCTGGGGAGTGCTGCCTTGGACTTGTAAGATCCTGATTGCTGAGTAGTCCAGCCAATCAAGGCTGCAAAACAGGGCAAGGTGTAGAGAACAAATTACAGACGTCTATCCAACTCAGAAAACCCCAGTCCTTCCAATGATCATAATAAGGGGAGAGATTATTATGAAAATGCTTAGGAAGCCCTTCAGTATTGTCGGCATGCAGGGCTCTTAACTCAGACTCACCCAGCACTCTTCAGAGGAGGAAAAATTCACACAAGTTAATGAAACATTAAGAAATACCAGACTTGACCCCAGAGTTCAGTTGTTTGGAGGGCTAGTTCCAGGAGTAAGTCTAGAAGCAAACATGAAAAAGGATAGCACTTCCTCTGTGCCCTTACGGTCTTTGCATTTCATTATATACAGATTGCATCTCAATAATAATGGGTTGGGGCAAGAAAGATGCCTCAGCGGGTAAATGTGCTTGCTTCCAAGATGAAAACCTGAGTTTGACCCCTGAGACCTACAGAGTAGAAGGGAACAGTCTCCCAGTTTGTTCTTTGACCTCCACTCTTGCCTTATGTCATGAGTGTGTCCACACCCCATACCGGAGGCATATAAAGTAATAAATTAATTAACACACACCAAGTAATAAGTTAATTTCAAAAACACACCTTGATAACAGTTATAAGGAATTGATAAAAGGCTTTGTAAAAACTAGTAGCACATGGCACATCCATCTCTGATGTTCCTCCTCCTCCTCTGGACCCTTTGGACAGCTTTTGTGGAGGCCAGAGGGCAACTTTCAGGAGTTGATTCTCTCCTTCCACCTTGATGCAGGGTACACTGTTTCTGTTGTTGTACCTTCTATTATTACAGGATACCTGGCCTATGAGCCTCCAGGAGATTCTCCTGTCTCCACATGTCACTTCCCCCACAGGAGAACTAGTGTTAAGATTGAAAATCACCGCATCCAGCTTGTTCATGAGTTCAGGAACAGAACTCAGTTTACCAGGCTTAAGCGGCAAGTATTTATATCTCGCTGACTTGAACTTCTGTGTTGTCTTTTGTTTTTGACAAGGTTTTCCTCAGAATCTCAGGTTGCTCTCCGTTTATTTTGTTGCTTAGGCCTCAAATTCCCCAAAGCCTTCAAGCTTCAGTTCTCAAGTGCTGGGATTTCAGACTTGAGCCACCACATACTCTCTGAAGATTTAACAATAAACACATTACAGTCTAAATCAGAGAACTGAGATGGTACTCAGATTAGGCTTTGATTCCAAGTCTTTCCAGAGATGGCTGCTATTTAACCATGTGCTTATTCCAGTGAGGAAGAGGATAGTCAAACACACAGAGAGGGAAGCTTCCAGGAAAAAAAATGGAGTTGAATTCTTAGGAAGTTAGGAGACGAATACAGAAGGTGGGACTGCCCTTAGCTGCTTCCCCTATTGAAAGTGGAAGGAAAGCAGCTAAGAAGAAATACATGAGCATGTTGGGATGTTTGGTAGGTACAAGTCACCGTGTTCTGCTCTGATGGCCCATGTTATCAATGAAGCATACATAAATGCTATCTGCTAAGAGCAGGCAGGTACAACAGCTCACTAGGCTGCAGATGAGTTCCAACACCTCTGTTTACAGGTAAGGACTTTGATCCTGAGTTTTCCTGGAAGAAACCACTGATAGAAGAGAAGTAGGGGGTGTTGTTGCTTTCTTTAGAGTTAAAAGATGGAAGGTGGAAAGGGACTCCTAAGACTAATTTTTGGCTTTTCTCTCAGTAAAAGACACCATTTAAAAATATTTTATCTGGTATATCAACATTCCATCCCATCAGCACACAAGAAACTCCCAGATTGATGTGGTGAATAATAGCTGACTGGGCATCTCCTGAGCTGGAATTCTTCTTTAGGACTAAGAATGACCATAATATGAACACTGGGCACAAAACAGTGAGGCATACTTCCAACCCTCTTGCATCTTGTCTGTTTCAGCATCCATAAGTGGGAGAGAACCACGGCACTGTCCCTTCCTATCTCTACTACAGATAGCATCGCCAAAGTCCCTAGTAAAGAAAAAGTGAAAACTAAACTACAAAGCCAGGTATGGTGGCACATGCCTATAACCCTTGCAGGACAGGCAAAAGGATCAAGAATTGAAGGCTACCTTTGACTATACAGGCTGTTTACAACCAGCTTGGCTTACAAGTGAGAACTGTTGCAAAAACAAACAAAAATCACAGAAACAAGAGCAAATAGGACAGATGGAAGGATCTGTCTCTACCTGTTTCAGAATCTGCAGTGCAACCTCCCCATGCTTTCCTGGTCAGAGATTCTCATTATTTTAGTAATGATGAATGGATTCCCTTCCACAGCTAGTATGTAAACAGGAACAGTCAGACACGTGGGCTGATGGTGAGACATTCCTGGATTTACTCACTGGGCAAATATAACAGATTCTCATCAGAACATGAGCCTCACATCTGAAGTTCAGAATAATACTCCTAGTTAACTAACAAATGCAACTAGGTATTATAAGAGAGGGTTGAGATTTCCATTGTGCCTCATGTTCTTGCTCTTGTTTTATGAGCTGGAGTCCCACTGGGTTACCCAGGAACTCTTGATCGTCTTACCTCAGCTGCCGGGTGCTTGGATTACAAGTCATGGTGACTCAAAGTTGAATGGTGTTCAACAATTTCAAGGTCATGCTGACAGGAACACAGAAATTTATTTAAAGGTTCAGCTTGAGCCAATGATTTGCCATGGAAATGCAGCCTGTGATTCTTATAAGCCCCGTGGCTCCACAGCGATGAATGAGGCTCTGGGCATGTTAACACAAAGTCCGTTCCCTCCTAAAGTTTCAGTCAAATGTCTCAGGTGGAACTACTGAACAGCTCAACAACTCTCTGTGTGAGCAGGAATGGGCAGTCTTTGCCGAATGCCTATTAGCCTCAGTTCTGCCTGAACAATAAAGAAGACAGTAGCAACAGCAGCCCACATCTGATCAAGCATGGGTCCCACTAGTCCCTCTTCAGAGGCAAAGGGAACGTGTATCCTTTTAAGGCTCTTTCACTGTTAGTGCTTTGAAAATCCCATTTTACTCTGAAATAATATAGTGCTTATACGCGTTTATAATAAAATACTTAAACATAGGTTTTTCTCTAAAAACACAGAGCCCTTATTTCTCTCCCCGACAGAGAAGAGTGTATAACTGACTGTTCAGCTAGCACCCTCACCATTAGGTATACATACTTCTGTGTTCAATTCATAATGGCTAAAGTGTGTAAGCATATTGCATATGATTCCTTACTGCATGGGCATCTTTGCTTCCTCCTGCAAAATAAGAGTCCATCCAGTGTAATTGGATTCCCTGCTGTAAGAGATGCAGTGCTGGAACTCCTGCATGTCATTAATGAGCTCTGTGACCTAGAGCAGATGACTCACCCTCTCTGGGCTCCGGTTTCTTTCACTCAGCAAACACAGATTTCTTCAAATCTCTGCTGTTTCCACCACGTATCACCTGGTCTACTGCAGGAGTTTTCAGGTCTGCCCCCCTCATGTTCTGTTCTTAGTCCAGTTGCTGCCCAAACCATCTCCCAAACATATGTTCTCATAGATCTCATCTTCAGCATTTCCTGACAGAACACAACACTCAAGCTTCCCTCAAGGATCAGGAAGTCCTTCTACCTGGCCTCAGCACACTTTCCCTGAAAATTCCTAAGGCTTTAGGTCTGACCTGGTATCTCTTAGGGTGTAGGTCTCACCTGGCATCTCCTAGGCTGTAGGTCTCACCTGGCATCTCCTATGCTGTAGGTCTCACTTGGGATCTCCTAGGGTGTAGGTCTCACTTGGGATCTCCTAGGATGTAGGTCTCACCTGGGATCTCCTAGGGTGTAGGTCTAACCTGGGATCTCCTAGGATGTAGGTCTTACCTGGGATCTCATAGGCTATAGTTCTCACCTGGCATCTCCTAGGATGTAGTTCTCACCTGGGATCTCATAGGATGTAGGTCTCACCTGGGATCTCCTAGGGTAGAGGTCCAACCTGGGATCTCCTAGGATGTAGGTCCCACCTGGCATCTCCTAGGATGTAGGTCTGACCTGGCATCTCCTAGGATGTAGGTCTAACCTGGGATCTCCTAGGGTGTAGGTCTAACCTGGGATCTCCTAGGGTGTAGGTCTAACCTGGGATCTCCTAGGATGTAGGTCTTACCTGGGATCTCATAGGCTATAGTTCTCACCTGGCATCTCCTAGGATGTAGGTCTCACCTGGGATCTCCTAGGGTGTAGGCCTCACTTGGGATCTCCTAGAATGTAGGTCTGACCTGGGATCTCCTAAGGTGGAGGTCTCCCCTGACATCTCCTAGGATGTAGGTCTCACATGGGATCTCCTAGGATGTAGGTCTCACCTGGAATCTCCTAGGGTGTAGGTCTCACCTGGGATCTCCTAAGGTGGAGGCCTGACCTAGCATCTCCTAGGGTGTAGGTCTCACCTGGGATTTCCTAGGGTGTAGGTCTCACCTGGGATCTCCTAGGATGTAGGTCTCACCTGGGATCTCCTAAGGTGGAGGTCTGACCTAGCATTTCCTAGGATGTAGGTCTCACCTGGGATGGAATCTCTTTGGATGTAGGTCTCACCTAGGATCTCCTAAGGTGGAGGCCTGACCTAGCATCTCCTAGGATGTAGGTCTGACCTGGCATCTCCTAGGATGTAGGTCTCACCTGGGATCTCCTAGGGTGTAGGTCTAACCTGGGATCTCCTAAGGTAGAGGTCTGACCTAGCATCTACTAGAGTGTAGGTCTTACCTGGGATGGAATCTCTTTGGATGTAGGTCTCACCTGGGATCTCCTAGGGTGGAGGTCTCACCTGGGATGGAATCTCCTTGGACGTAGATCTGACCTGCAATCTCCTTTCCCTTCACCTTTGAAATAGGAAAGGATCTCGCTCCTTAGATTCTTTATTCCTCCACGCCTATAAATTAAACCAGGAAAATTTCATAGGTTATTTTCTAATCTAAAGTACAGTATTTATTTGGACTTTGTATTATAGCTATTGCTTTACATATTTTCTCCCTAGGGCAATGGGAAAATCAGCTTTTTTTTTTTTTAATTTTTCTTTCCTCTCCTCTTGTCTCTGAACTTCCTGATGGGAAAATTATTGCTATGAAGTATCTGAACAGCACAACTTTATGAACATAGTACCTCCCTTAGATTCTGTGACATATGAAATAATTTCTAAATATGAAATAACTTAATAATATTGTGCACCTATAAAATACTATAAACTATAAAAATCTGTGCTAATATAGGAAAGGATCTGTTGGTTTTAAAATCATAGGTAAATATGTACTACTGGATTTTGTTTCCTGTGCCTGTGTGGTAAAAGCAATAGCAGTTTATATAAATGACAACAAAACTGAGTATCAAAGATGCATTTAATGTTGTATTTTTTTTAAACAAAACCAGAATAATCTTTAAAAAAAAAATTGAGTCATTTCCCAAAGCGTCTGATTTATGTAGGAGCTCTGACTTGATTTATGGCTGTTAAGCAGAAAAGAAAGATAAATAACAGCGAAACAGTACATTGCAGCTTTAATAAAAAAACAACTATGAAATATTTTCCATATTAATCACCTATTTCATGGACCAATGGCCCTGAAAACAATGGCTAAAATATTCAATTATTAAAATACAGCAAAGGAAAATATGCATTCAAGATAGTTTTTCTTCTTCCCAAGTTTTTTTGGTTTTGGTTTTGGTTTTGGTTTGTTTGGGGTCTATCACTGAGCACACCCTGGCCTATTAGCGCACTTTAAAAATGCCTGTTTGTATATGCTAGGCCTAATAAATCAGGTATCCTATGCTATTAGGTTTATGAATCTTGTGTAAAAGTGATTGAGTTCTTCATTTACATGATGATATTCCCCATTAACCAATACAATTAATCTGTATAGGCATGATGGAATTCACTCAGTGTGTATGTGTTGAGAGCTACTATGTGCCTTTGGTATTCAACAGGCCCAACGAAGCCAAATACCAAGGAGAGCACAAGGGTGAATAGTTGAGTCTTTCTCAGAAGGGGAAACAAAATAGATATGGGGGCTTGACACCCAGAAGGGGTTTCCCAATGGGAGGAGGACTTTACATGAGGGGATACAGGGAGGAGAGGAAGGGCTGATATTTGGTTGTAAAGTGGATAAATAAATTTAATAAATAAAATTTAAAAATTTTTTAAAAAAAGAAAAAGAAATAGTGAAAGCAAGACCTATAGCCAGGGAGGGCTGTGTGGAGCCTGCAGCCAGGGCCGGGAGAGCAGTGTGGAGCCTGCAGCCAGGGCCGGGAGAGCAGTGTGGAGCCTGCAGCCAGGGCACCTCAGGAAAGAAGCCTGATGACAAAGGGAGGAGCTTCCTACTCTGCGTGTTGACCACACCAAGAGAGTTTCAATTTTGTTGGAATTTTACCTGTGAATGCAGATTGTTTGGGTTTGGTTTTGTTTGGACTGTATCACTGAGCATACCCTGGCTTATTATCACACTTTTAAAATGATTGTTTATAATGCAAAACCTAATAAAACAGATGTCCTATGCTAAACAACCTTAAGCAAGAGCATATAACCTATCTGTGTTGTTTGCAAAGAGCATTCCGAATACTGAAAGGAAAGAAGATTGAGGGGGAAAGCAGGAATAAAAACCATTAGAAGGCTAGCTTCAGATGAGCTGAATAGAAGCAGTGGGCATGGTGAGATGCCACCTGTTCAGGGCTCTCTTCTAGCCTGGGATGAGTCAGGTCTAAGGTTACTGACAAACCTGTTAAGTGATTAATGGTGTTCGTTCATGAAAGGATATGATTTCGGAAAGGGGGAAATCAAGAATTGCACTGTTGGTAGGCAAAGCTTCAGGGAGTTATTAGACAGCCAGAGGGAAAAGTGATCGATCAGCCAAAACTATGAGAATCCCACTCTAGAGTACCTCTGATTGACAGCTCATTTAAGACCATGGATACTACTTTCCCACAGATATTTAACTATATTCCTGTTGTTTTCTGTTAATCTCCTCCCAATGCCAGAATCTCTTTCAAAGGCACAGCTACTTCTTTACTGTATTCATCTCCTCACACCAATGACGATGACGTAACAACAAATAACTGCAAGTTCTTTTGGCCTTCTTGAAATAGAAACATTCTTCATTGTCACTGATAAATGAATCTGAGTCTCCTGCTGTGCTCATCAACTCACCTTGATTAACTCCTTGCTTGATTTTAGGGCATCTCGCCCTTTATCCAGGAAAATGGGAAAGGGGGGTGGTACTGTAAATCACACACGGAGGATCAAAATAGAGCGAGCAGACAGCCCAACTGGAACAGCATGCACAAGACTTGTTCAAGTTCCTGACAGACAACATCCCAGCGTGGAGCCTGGAAAGTAAACATGAAACCCCACCCACAGCTAAGGACCTCCGGGCAATTGATAGCTGCTGGGCAGAAGAAGGGTCAGTTTCTTCAATTATGGGACCCCTGGTAGGTCAACCACATGCCACGGCTGGCCCCACTCCAAAGGACGAGCAGAAGGAGAAATCTCAAAGTTGGATGGGAAAGGATGGGAGAGTGGAAAGGGTAGTCATGAAGGAGCTGTGGTGGTATGGGTATGTTCAAAATATACTATATAAAATTCTTAAATAATGAATATAAAATATTATTTAAAAACATAGAATGGGTTTACATTATCACTACTTACCATAGAAACTGTATCAAAATTAAATAAACACTAGTAGAATTAGTGAATCAATGACAATATATTTATATGTATTTTAAAATCAAGCTTATTATCATCCAAGACAACCATTTTTCACAGGTCAAGCTGCACAAACGTGAATACTTAATTAGGTAAATAAGGTGTGTGATGGCTCATTGTATAACTATAGGTCACTGGGTATATTGCTGACCTCTGGCTTACACAGTCTGAAGCTTAAGTGAGCAAACACTGCTTCCTTCCAAAACCACAACTTTCTATAAACAATTGGAAATGGAGAATTTAAACCTGCCTGAAAGCTCAGATGCATAGAGAAACGTGAACGGGCTAGAAAACCAGGTCTGGACCATGCTGACCTTACCCTTGTTGTCGCTGGTAGATGACTTGTGTGACCACACTGCAGTACTCCATAAAACCCCAGGAAAAGAAGAGCTGAACAGACGGCTCTCGAACAACAGGATTCAAATCCCTCCAGGGACAGAGAAAGGGAGAGCAAGTCATGCTGCCTCCCCAGCACTTAAAGAGTTGGACAGATGTGAGAGACAGAGGGACCATCTGTGGAGTTGACTTGTGTGTGGTTCAAAAGGTGCCTGGGCAGCGGCGAGGACAGACATGGTGCCATTCCTCTGACAAATAGAGGGTTTTCTTTCCTTTGAGGTAAACTCTCAGTTTACATGACCTCTGCTTTCCCAGCATTTACTTCTGTTCATAGTTCCTTTCTCAGTGCTGTGAGAATAACACCTGGCCCAAGCAATTTTGAAAGAGAAATGTTTATTTAGTTTCAGATGTTTGTGGCCAGGAAGGGCTCAGCACAGCAGCTCACACTATACATAGGAGGAAATATTCTGGAGGTTCTTTTTGACATTGTAGTAAGATTCAAACCTGTGACTCGTTGAGATGATCTGCTATGAATTTAGCCAAATCAAGCATTCCATATAGGCTGTTAGCCCATGACAAGCCACTGGGGCTTGAGTCTTCCAATTCCATTGCACAAGATTCCTCTTTGACAATAAAACAGAGCCTGTTGTTGTGAAGTACATTCATACTCTCAGTACTTGGGAAGGGAAGGCAAAGGATTAAGAATTCAAGGCCACGCTAAGGTAAATAGTGAGTTCCAAATGAGCCTGGGCTACATATAAGACCTTGTTTCAAAAAGTATAATAAAATAATTACAAATGTTTAGAATTAAGCTGATTTTGAAATATAAGAACAACTAACAAAATATTTCAACAATAAGGACCTACTCCTGTTCAGTTTGTTATATTCCCAGCCCTGAATGAATGGATAAGTAATTGAAGGAACAGTCTGTACATTAAATTCTTAGATTAGAATTTAAGAATTAACTTTTCAAAAGGTAGAAGCAAGAGAATGAGAGATATTATTTTGCCCTTTCAGGTACGGAATGTATTTGCAACTGAATCTTGCTTAGATAGGAAATGTTTTCACCTATGCAGAGAACGTTTTACAATCCCATAGAAATGGCCTTGTATGAATCACCATGCCTCGCTTCCACCTAGACTGCTGCAGCCCAGGAAGAGCTGTAAGTGGTGCCGGCGAGCAGATGCATAGTTGGTTTTTTTTGTTTTATCTTGTTTTATTTTTTACTGGAATTGAACAACCTTGTATTCCTGGAATTGCTAGAAAAACATTTTCTTTTGATTGGCTTTTATTTTAAAGCAAAGGCAAGGAGAAGGACATCATCAGAAGAGGCAGAAAGAGCAGGAATCACGTAAGACAGACAGCAGAGCTAGAGAGAACCAGACACAGTAATCACTGGAAAGTGGCTTTTCACAAAACCAAGAACAGAAGGCACTTAGCATATGCAAGTTCACTAAAACTTCTTATTTTCAGTTTCCATAGCTTTGCCCACTTGTGGTCATTGATCAATATTTATTTCAATTATATCTATTTAATGCTTACGATGGGCCACAGTGCAAGGCTTTAAGCATATCAAAGGCTCACAAGTAAGGCAGGCAGATATTTGATACACTATAATGAAAAATAAAGGCTCACATTGTCTTCTCCCATTTCTTATGTAACCCATTAAACTATATTTAATTAAATATTGTCAGAATATACCATGTTCATAAACATAGATCTTAATTTTCAACCAGCAACTCATACATAATCTATAGGTGACTAATATGAAAAGCAACACAATTTTTTACTGATTAACTTGAAAATGCTACACATTTTCTGTAGTGATTTATTTTCAAAATAGTAAAGCATTGCACACTCGATATGCTGCAAATCTGAGACCGGAGGAGCAAAGAGAGGGAGAAATAAGACTCCATTTCCAGACGCTAAAGGGCCTTGTCAAAGAAAAAAACAAGTATAAAATCAAATTCTAGTGAGCTTGGAATATCACTACCTCAAAACACAGAATTATGAAAGAATACATAGTACATGTGTCCCTTATAGTTTAGATTCGACATGAGCCCCATTGGACCCAGGTTAAAGGCTTGGTCACAAGCACTTTTCGAAGGTGGGGGTGGGGCATAGTGGGAGGAGTCAAATAATTAAAGGAGCCCTGAAAGAAATGCTGAGTCTCCTCTTCTTTTTTTTTCCTGACTCCCATGAGGTGGGCAGTGTTCTCCACCAAATACTCCCCATCACAGTGTTCTAGCTCAAAACCAAAGCCAACTAACCAGGGGCTGCAACTTCTGGAACTGTAAACAGAGCAAGCCATTTACTCCTTTTGGGTTGGTTTTTTTTGATATTTTGTCACAGTGACAAAAATCAGACTAATGTAAGAAGTAAATAAAAGAGAAGCAAGAAAGACAATGAGGACAAAATTGTATATTTGGTCTATAAATAATTCTATTTATTTTTGTCTGTATATATGTATATGTATATGTATATGCACCATATGCATGAAGTACCCATAGAGGCCTGAAGAAATGTCTAGTACCTATGGACAGTAATGAGCTCCCATTTGAGTGCTGGGTACCAAACCCATATCTTTTGGAAGAGCAGCAAGGTCCTTAACTGTGCTGCCATCTTTTCAGATCCCAGATGGCAGGGTCTTTAAAAGTCTGTTTTACTGGGCATCCTTCCAAGGTGCTGGTAGCATTGCTACCTATCAGAAGCGTCTAAGAACAGTTTTCCCTGCTGCCTACTTTTAAATTCTGATAACAGTGACAGAACTAGATATGCCTCCATTCTTATGCATTACCAAGAGACCTACACTGAATAGGGTAAACTTGGAGATTAAACACAAACCACGGACCTCTTGTGTGATAATGGGAATGCACTCTTGCTTCCCTCCATATTTGAAGATAACAAATGTTATCAAGAGGATAGGAGACAGGAGGTGGTATTGTCAGTATTGGTGACAGAATTTCCAGACAAAGTAATAATGAGAGGAAACAGTGGGGATATTAACTGTCTAGAGTGGTTTAGAGAGAGGATGATCTCATGTGTAAGTTACTGACTCATCTGTATCCTTGCAGAGGTGAACGTTCTGAGTTAAGACTTGGCCTCCGAGAGGGTGGGGTGGCAAGCAGGGAGAGGCGGGAGGGAACGGGGGTTTGTTCTTATTGTTTTTTGTTTTTTGTTTTTGGAGGGGAAACTGGGAAAGGAGAAATCATATGACATGTAAAGAAAATATCTAAAAAAAAAAAAAAAAAGACTTGGCTTCCAATGCCATCCAACAGGCCAGAATCTCTAAAGTGAGTACATTCTTGATGAGTCTGAGGAATGCACTATGAAATCGTAACAGAAAAGAATTTCTTTAAAAGCATTTGCCTTACTTAGCCACGTCCACTGAGTTCAGTGATGCAGCTGGGCAATCATGAGCTAGGATGCTACCTACACAGCTGATAGGAGGGAAACACTATGTGACTGACATCACCTCTTTGCAACGTCACTGGAACCACTATTGCCATTGCCCACGTGCCTAGCCAACATTGCCTTTTGACGTCTGTTTAGCATTATGGAAGTGACTATAATGGTCCAATAGTTAAATTTCAGGTGTTTGGAGCACATCAGATTTTTATTTCCTGCTAAAATGATGAGTTTTGTTTCAAAATGCTACCAAATTTTTCCTCTCTGCTAAAGAAAATATAATGAACAGACCAATCTCTGTGGGCCTTCTTTAGGGAGGCTCCAGAGGTGTCTATGAAGTACTCCATCCTCCTCCCAGGTTCATATGATGTGAAACATGGATTGCTGTTCTCTGAGCATGTGTTTCAAGTTTCCATTGATAGGTTGAAAACGTGGCCCACATCCTGATTCTGAAATAATTGCAATAATTTTGTTCTTACCATCTATTCATGCCATTGTGTCAAAGGGCAGCTTCAAACTGGTTTAAAGTCAGTCCACAGTAGAAGCTCTCCATCTCTGTAACTGCCCCGCCCCTTCTCTTGAGTGAATGTTAGGTCACCTCCAGTTCTCTGCTACCACCAATATTACTCAACATTTGTGATTGCATTATGCACCTGTGTGAGAATTTCCCAGTTTCATCTTCTTTTAATTACCCATTAACACTATTTTGTTTCTGTTTCATCTGTTCTCAGGAATTCTCACCTATCCTATCTTTTCCTGGTTAGCTTTAGATTTTTCAAATAACTTCATCCAAATTCTTTGTTATTCTGATCACAGTTTCAAGATTGTGAATCAAATATAGGACATAACTACTATTTTTATAGGATCCTAAAGGAATGATTAATACTTCTTGTGCTGGTTAGTTTTAAATCTCCATCAGTCTCCATCAGTTTGGTGGAAGTGCTGGGTTGCACAACATCACCTAGGTCTACAATTGCAATATGGGAAAGGGCCTTACCAAAGCTCCCAGATCTCTACATGTCCAGATCCTCCTGGGTACCTTCACCATGAGTGTACCTTTGTTTCACTGCCCTTTGAAAAGCTATTCAGACATCACCCCCTCGATATTTCAGCTGTTTAAGCATATAGCCAAGGGTGTGCTTTGAGACATTAAACATTAGATTGAGGTCAAATAGAAGAAACAAGAATGCCAGAGAGGCTTGATGGATTCATTAGGTGATCGTCCAGAGAGCCACTGAGATGAGCACCAAGAGAGAAAATAGCACCAAGACTGAAACAGACATGCTTTAAGATATCAGGGGAAAAAGGCCGTGAGATTCCTAATGCTAAAGGAATTCTAAATCTTCTGAAACTAACTGGAGTGTAGCTTAATGGAAATAATTTACATGGAAATACAGGCAAACATTAAAACATGAATCTGATGACAGGGATTTCCTTTATATAAAACTAAAGCAATTTAAATCTTTTTCAAGTAGATATATCCTTAATGCAAAGGAGAACCACTGAATTGACCGTGACCTTGATATTTGAGTGTATGAAATTTGATTAAATTGAGTTTTAGTAATGTGGTCATTTCTCTTGTTTTGTTTCATTTTGTACCAAAGAAATAAATATCATCCTGAAAAGGTTAATGTTAGCTCCTTCTAGTTTTTAATATAATTCTCTACTAACATTCCCATTTTCTGAAAGTTGCAATATCCTATTTCTTATTTATTAATAGCAGTGCCACATTAATGCTGCACGCATATGTGAGATATTAAAACGGAACGTTGATGACAGAAGATATGTCCCAAATTGCAAAAAAAGCAAAGCCTTTAACAGTCTCTAATCTCTCCAGTGAGACTCAGCCAATACAGGACCTCTTGTTCCTGGACAACCAGCTCTCTATCCTTTGAGAATAAATTCAAACCTAATGAGCTGAGTTTGGTTATACCAATAGAGAAGTATCAGGGTGAGGCAGTTTGGGGGCTTTTTATAAAAACTTTTTATAAATGTTTAGGAAGCTATTCCTTGTTCCTGACCATCATTTCAAAAGGGGATACTGGGACATGTGTTATACTATAGTAACAGCATCCTGTTCCTTGGTTTTCATATGTAAGTCTTCTTAAGCATAACTATCCTGAGAGATAACTGAATTTTAAGCATAATTCTGTTTTTCTTCTCCCATTGTAATTCTTTCTTCATAATCTCACCATTGCTTCATAAAAGGCAAGCATTTCTCATGCCCAGCCTGTGGCGTTAAGCATCTCTGTAGCTGAAGGAGACCATTAGATATGTCATTTCCAGGTAGAGAACGTCAGTGACCCTACTGGGAGCACTACACATCTCTGTTGCTGTTGGACTTAGATAACTTTCAAATCAAACTTTGCCTTTGATAAAACCAAAGGACCTAATGTCAGCAGAGAGAGCACCAAAAATAAACTTCTGATTAGAGCAATTATTCAGAAGGAATAAATGAAGCACCGTTATATAATCATCTTCCATTCCCCTCCACTTATTCAAATAAACAAGTTTCTCAGCACTTAAATCTATCACAGGGAGTAATGTGGGCAGAATTGTCAATGAGCTCAGTCTCAATCTGGTGGTAAGTAATATTCACGCACAGATACAAAAGCAACTGTTCCTGCTTACTATACGAGGCCTGCTGCGGATGCTGAATTGCCACACACAGGTAACAGGCAGGAAGGAAACAGTTCCCCACAGTAAGTCCTTTTGGGGGCTGTGAAACTTTACCCAAGAATCCATTCCCCAAGCCTGTCCTGGTCTTGTGGTGACTCCTAAAGCCAATCACAACGCACTCCTGATGCCAAGTGGAACCTACAACACATTATGAACCTCAGGCCACAAAATATATAGAGCCGCTTATAGAGCTGCCACCAAACAACATAGGCAATCCTGCCCATTTTTAGTAAAACTAGGTTTGCAGGTTTTTGTTGTTGTTGTTGTTGTTTGTTTGTTTTGTTCTATTTTTCTTTCTTTTCTTGTTTTTAGTGTGGGCTGTGAATTCTAACACACAAAAACAAACAAGTTCCCACTTTCCATTTCTTTTTCTCTGTTTCTTCTTTTTCTTTTTCTCTTTTCTTTTTTTATATTGGTTACAACCCAAGCATGCTTTTCTAGGAGTCCTGATAATCTCACTTGTTCCCTGAACCCCATCCCCTTCCACCCTATGGCTGATTGCCATCTCAAATAGGCATGGCTTCCTCTCCTCCTCTTCTCAATCTTTCCTGCACCCACAGAGATCAACTCCTTGCTGGCTCTGTTGTTTCTCTTTCAAAACCCAAATAAAATTGTCCTTTGGCTTCAAAATGTACTTAAGCAAAATGCGAACAAATTCAGGGTTCTATCAGCAAGATGAAGATATTGTGCAGGCCACCATCAATATCAGCCTCAGTTAGACAACCAGGAGAAGTTCCAAGGTAAGGCCATGCATGAGCAGGCAGCCATTAGGGTCTGCCTCAATGAGTCAACTAGGAAAGGTTCTAAGATAAGGCAAGATCCAGGAGTCTCTCCCTACCTCTAGCACCTCAGACCCTGTAATGACGCATTGCACCACCAGTGGAATTACCTTACTTTCTGCTCCTGACAAACTTTCAAACCACCTGATTACAATTTACTGCACTAGTGGCTGTGAGGGCTAATAATTACCAAAGATGGATGTTGCTGGCTCTTACTTCCAAAGGAATGTAGGAGGCAGAAGAAAACATAGGCACAGAAGAGGGTGGGAAGACATTTGGAGCTCACATGGGGTGATTCTACCTGTAATACTAAGAATTGGCCAGTGTAATGAAGGCTGCCTCCCTCGCCTTCCTCCCACCATACACACTAGGAAACTTGCAAACGGAACCAAACTGCATTTATCTCTGAGAGCTGTGACCCTTGACAACTCTTAGCACAGTCCTTGGCATGTAATTTAAGAGTCATTGAAATTTATTGTTTGCCACTGCCAACCACTGTTCCAAACGCATTCTGTTCAATGAAGGATTTAATACTCCCCATGAACAAGGTCTTAGCATCTCCATTTTATGAGCAAATGAAACCATTGTGCAGAAAACTTGGGCACCTGTCCTAGGCTACAGGTGAAGGTGCTGGCTTGCCACCTTCTCACTCTTGCCTCTGCCTCCCTCTGCCTCTACTTGTTACACAGCAAACGCACAGTGTTGGCTACTTGTTATGTGCCTGATATGGCACTAGGTGCTTCTGCACACATTTTCTTGTAAAATATTCTGGTTTTTCTCACTCTTACAAATATGGAATTGTAACTGAAGAGATGCTGAGTATAAATTAGCCATATAGCCAGCAACTAAGAATCACTACTCTCTCCTTTTTTGATGCTTTGACACAAACAGAAATAACACAACCATTTATAAAAATATCAAGGCAAATTATTTCTTTCTGTGAATGTGGGTTAGCCAGTAATAATTGACATCTTGGAAAACTTATCCTATTATCTGAATTTATTCTTTACCCAACATATCTACAGGACATCTCTGTGGGTGTTCTTTTTTTTTCCCAGACAGATTTCTCTGTATATACCTCTGGCTGTCCTGGAACTCACCCTGTAGATCAGGCTGGCCTTGAACTCAAAAATCTGCCTGCCTCTGCCTCCCAAGTGCTGGGGTTAAAGCCATGCACCACCACCGCCCAACTCCTGTACATGTGTTCTTATACCTGTCTCCAGAAGTTATTGTCAAGTATCTTAAATTCTTAGATGTGTAGTATATTTAGGAGAGCAATTACATCTATTGAATTGATTTTCTCTGCCAGTGAAATTCCTTAAAGTGCCAGATACACTTTTCATCAATCAGCACATGATCCTTGATCTGGTCGTCTTATTTTCTGCCTCCTATCACGTGCCAAAGCCTGCATGGGAAAATTCCACAGGTGTACACAATAGGTTTCCCTTGAGAATTCTGTGGTACTATTGGAAAAATAATACTCCAACCATTAAAATACTTCAACATGACAGTATGTAATCTGTTCTGTTAGAATGCACTTAAGTACATACACACAAATACTTTAAGAAACATTAAGATATGTAAAAATTATAAAAATAATTCAAGAAAAAGAACAGGGCCTAGATTTTAAAGTCATGTAGAAATGTGAGTCTGCCTGAGTGGGTTTCAGTAATGTATCTCTTCAGCAGGATGTTCTATAAGTGCTGCTAAAGTCAAAAACAAAAACCTGGTAGATGAAAGAGGACAAACACAGATGTAAGACCTCCTCCCTTTTATCTGTACCACATATTCAGAAACTGTCTTGTCTTTACCATTTCTGGGCTTTATTTTGCAATTTTGCTTCTATCAGAGTTCATACTCTCAGAAGGTAGGCAAGAGACCAAAAAAAGATGATTCTAAGCAAACAGCCCAGGATTAAAGCCAAGGGGCACCAGAGCTTAAAAGGCCACATCAGGTTTTGTCTTTTGCAAATGCAATTTCCAACTGGGATGGACATAACCAGCAAAGGCCACATAATGCAAGCTTTATTCCTTATTAGGTTGCATCTAAATTATAGAATGAAAATCACTGAGGAACATGCTCGTGTGACCAAGAGCTTTTTGTATGTGTGCTTTAGGATACCATAGCAACCATCAAATAGGACCAAACATCAACAAAATTTTAAGTCGGTCCATGAAACAGAGGTGTGAAATGTTCCTTAGGATAAATGAGGGTGGCTCAGGAGTTAAGAAAGCCCTTGTTGTTCTTCCAGAAGACCTAAGCTTTGCACCCACATCTGACAGCTCACAACTATTTATAACTCCTGCTCCAGGGGATCCATGGCCCTATTTTGGCCTCCACAGGCACCTGCAAAGATGTGCATATACCCACACATGGACAGACACATAATGAAACATAAAAATAACATTAAGTGTTAAAATAAAATTTTAAATAAAAGGTGAAGAGCAGATGGCACAGACTAATTACAGTTCTGAAGGACCAAGAACAAGGTAAGCTATTGGAGGGAGTTTTCAATCTAACCCTGAGGCTAAGTGCTAATGTCCTATTCAGAGAGAACCAAATAGAGGAGTGAGGCCTGTTTTACTCCACCTCTTATTCTACTCATATAGTCTAATAGAGAGCTTGCTGCACACTAGAGAGGAAAACACAGCCTCTTGAGTTCCCCTTCCTAATACATACCGAATAATGCCTAACCAAGCAGCTGGCTACTATGGTCCAGTGGAATTGATACCTGGAGATAATCATCACCCTATAGATTTCTGTGAACAGTGTCGAGTAAAACTTAAAATGGCCTTAAAAGATGTATAATAGCTGCTGACTTGATTTGCCTCCTGTCAGTTCCTGTACCAGTAAACCAGTCAGGTTGCTACTCTGACTTCCATCATTTTTTATTAGATATTTTCTTTATTTACATTTCAAATGTTCTCCCCTTTCCTGGCTTCCCCTCCAAAAATAAAACCTATTCCCTCCCCCTCCCCTCTGACCACCAGCCCACCCTCTCCCGCTTCTTGACCCTGGCATTCCCCTACACTGGGGCATAGAGCCTTTAGGAAGGGCCTCTCCTCCCACTGATGACCCACAAGGCCATCCTCTGCTATATTCTGCATAAAATCTTAAGCATATGTTGTATGGTGTTACAAAGCCCATAGTTTTCTTCTCACTTAATGGCAGACATGCTGAGATATCTAAACGCTAAACTTCTATATAAAGAAAATGCTCTTATTTTTGTTTTGTTTCAGGGCTGCCTGACAGCCTAAGGGTCTATGGGAGGCTGTTTGTGAGGTGTGCTTGAGGTGGAGGGAGAGAAAACATCAGCTTTCCAACCAGGTCACACTTGCCACAAATCTCTGATTTTGAGTTCTTCCTCTGTGAGGAAGAAAGCTAATTTCAGTTCAGTCATGGTACTTTCTTACATTATCTTGCTAACAGTACCAGGCAGCTGCATGGAATTAAAAATAACTTTTCAGCAGCCTAGACAACTGAATCACAGATAGTGACTTCCCTAGTCCTGGCCTCTGCTGCTGCCCACTGAGGCGACTGTGAGTAGGTTCATGAAGGGCCCTGAGATTTACAACAGCTAACTGGTGAGTTCCTGGCACTTCCAGATGAAGTCAGCAGTGATGGCTTCTCTTTCTTCATTTCCCTAGAGTGATCATGAAACTTCTATTTACTATATCAATAGACTTATTCTTAGCATGTACATACTGGCTTCTCTTTTTTATGACCTAAACAGGCTTTTTACACTTAATTCTCATCAAACTGAGGTTATTAGCATATGTAAGACCCGCTATTACTTTATTCAAAACAAGATAAAATGCTAAATCACCTTTACTGATGTGTTGGTTGTAAAGATAGCCTTATTGTGAGATAATGGACTGAATAACATTTTCCAAACAAAGAACTACAAACAGCCAATAAACACATGAAAATAAGTTTCACCTCTCCACTCAACAGAGCAACAATGAAATCAAAATTATGAGTCCATCTCATTATAGCCAGAATGGCTACCAACCAAAAACAATAGATGCTTGCTGACAAGAAAGACAGGAAGTAAACTCTCATATACTATAGGTAGAATGTAAAATAGTTAAACCACTGTGGAAATCAGTATAAAGTTTGCACACACACAAGTAAAAGCTAAAAATAGAACTACCACCATTGGATATAGCTAAACAGTTCGCCAGTCCATACTGAGAATAAGGTCACCTGACTGTAAAGATGCTCTAATGAAATGTGTTAAGTACCAATGGGTGGCTGGATGCAGATATATATAGTGTTTCATATATATATATAGTTCTATAGTGTATATACAGTATATACACTATATGTTGAGGGAAAATATTTCAAGCTATAGAGCTCATATTAAGTGAAACAACCCAACCTCCCAAAGATAAATTGTTTATGTTCCCTCCACTTTGTGAAATCTAGGGTTTGGGAATGAGATGGAAATGAAAGCAAAGGAAAAATTAATAGGCAAGGAATGGAGACTAGAAGCCAGGTGGGCTTCCCGTGCTTGTAATCCAAGCATTTGGGAAGTAAGAACCAGGAGTCCAAAGCCAGCCTCAGCTACATGGAGCTCTGTGCCAGCCTAAGCTACACAAGACCATCTCAACCAACCAAACAAACAAACACATACACACACACACACCACATACAAACACACACAAACAAGGTTAATGGGGTAAATAGGAACATCATTAAGTACATCATTAAGTAACTACATATATGTATATGATACTGTAGCCAAACATCTTACTTTGTACAACTAAAATATACGCTAATTTAAAAAAAAAAAATCTGAGGGAGCTGGAGAGATAGATAACTCAGTGCACAAAAGCACTGGCCACTTTTCCAGAGAACCCAGGTTCAGTTCCCAGCAATCACATGGTCGGCAACAATCATCTATAATTCCAGTCATGGCTTCTGGCCTCCCAGGGTATCACAAGAATCATAAAATTAAAAAGAAAAAAAGAAAGAAGAAAAAGGAAAACTCAACTAAACCTTTCTGGGCTCACAAGAGATGGTCAGTGGGGCAAGGAGACTTCCTGCCAAGTCTGACCATCTGCATGTAATCTCCAGAAATCACATAGTGGAAAGAGAGAAGAAACTTCCACAAAATGTCTTGACATCTCCACTCCAGCCATGGTTTAACCTTACCTCCCACAATACAATAAAAAAGTTTTTAAATTTAAGCATCCTTATTTGGGAGACTGAAGGGAAACTGACAGCTTCTGAGCCATCCTCTTCTTACAGGCATGCTGTGTCCTTGCTTTCCCTGCAGTCTAAAAAATTAAGATACATCCATCTGTGAGCCTGACCTAGGGTGTGAGCAGTCCAGCTGTGAGCCTGACCTAGGGTGTGAGCAGTCCAGCTGTGAGCCTGACCTAGGGTGTGAGCTGTCCAGCTGTGAGCCAGACCTAGGGTGTGGGAGAACAGCTGGCAGACACTTTAAACTTGCCTCCTCCTCTCAAACTATAGGACCGGATTAGGACATCAACAAATTTAAAAAATAAATTTTCTCCTGCTACGAAAATACTCTACTATACACCATATGTCATTTACCATCAATCCTGTAAATATGTTGGAAATTTAATTCACACAAACATAAGAATTCTATAAAGGTCCCAGCACTGTCTTTACAGGCGGCCTTCTACATAGAGGTGGGAGAGAGAGCAGGAACAAAAGGAGGAGAGAGGGAGGGAAGGAAGGAAGGACCTGGCCTTTCTTTCTTTTGCAGAGTTTTTCAGAAATACATTCTGAACCCTAAAGACTAACCCTTAGTAATAGGAAAATCTAACACAAATCAATTTTCTTCATTTATGGACATTTTTCACAGTAATAGACTTTTACCAGAAAGGGCCTGTATATTGCGTTACTTCCAATAGCTACTTTTTCAAATGTTACTTGTTTACCTTGTTTCACTGAAGTTGAAGAATCTTGCCAAAAGGCAAATTTATTAAATTAGTTAGAAAGAGAAAAATCAATGTTGAGGGACAAAACAATCATGCATATCTTAGTAAGTGGCAACTCTATCCTGCTCAGGCCCCACTCCAAGGACCTCAGGAGCCCTACGGAACTTGGATTTTCTTTGAAGTCCACCAGATAGTAAATACTTACCTTGGGGTTTGAATCACTTTCTGATTAAATTAATAAATTGTTCTTAAACACTTCCTAGGCATTATGGGTTATGCCCAGTGATTGAAGGTAAAATTTTGGCAAGCAAGCCAGGTGTAGTAGTACATACCTTTCATCCCAGCATGCAGGAGGCAGATCTCTGAGTCTGTGGCTAGCCTGGTCTACACAGTAAGTGCCAGGCCAGCCAGAACTACATAGTGAGATCCCGTTAGAAGAACAAAATTGGGATTTGGGGGCAAAATGATTTCTGCTTTGAACAAAGATGGGATTGCATGTTAACAGCTGCCACTTCATTCAGTTGAATGAGTCAAATTGTAAAACAGATAAGAATGATGATCTGAGAGATATCAACTCCAACTTGCAATCACACAGGACTTTGGAGAAGTTGGCATCTAAGCTGATTACCAACATGAATTCTAAGAAAGGATGAGCAAGGAAATGGCCCTCCAGGTTTCAGACAGTCTTGCGTGGTCTGGATCACAGAACTTCACATCCTTTCCCCCAAGTTGCTTTTGTCATGGTGTTTGTCCCAGCAACAGAAAGTAGAGTAAAGGCTTTCAAAGCTGAGACCTCAGTTCCCAATACAGTATCCACTTAGGGATCCACTGGAAGTTACTTCTTGAAGAAACTCTGAGAAGGCTTGACCTCTGCACAATTTGGGTAAAACTGGAAGAGGATTTCCTGTTAATTCTTAAAAGCTTACCTGTGTCTAGGAAACAGGTTTCAGGGCCACAGGGATGTCTGCAGTAATAGTTGTGTGGTGGCAGCAGCACTTCAGGTGTCTGTTAGCCCTGTCCCAGCACAGCCAGCCCACAGCCTCCCACGGCTGGGCTACCTACCACTTAGCCCTTTTACACATTTCATTTTGGTCCTGGCACCTAGGAGTCATCTTCATAGCAAATTCAGACCATCCTCTGAGATCTTACCATGGTATTAAAACTTCTATCACTAAAGAGTGTTTATGGACCAACCTATTAGACTAGCCTCCTTGATCAAGGCCCTTTAAAGCCCTGTCACATTCATCCTCTCTGGCTCCTTAGCAGGACATGCTAAACCTTGCAGTATCAGGCTCAGTTGGTTATATTGAAATTCAAGATTAAGTCTAGAGGGAAATCTATAAAGGTGTGATTGTTTGGAGGGCCATGCTGTCATGTCTCCCAAGAGCTGACTCTGCAGTCTTCTGAGTATAAGCTACTAACAAATAGGGATAAAAAGCTTTGGAGTTGGGGGTGGGGGATCCACTCAGATGTCATGTCTGAGAAGATCCCATTCTTTTAAACCATGTTTTAAGTAAACTGTTAGCTTTTTTTCTCTGAGTCCATTGATCCTGGCTAGATTTTTATTAACTTAACCAAAGCTAGAAATCATTTGGGAAGAGGGATCTTTAACAAGGAAAAGGCTCCCAACAGACTGTCCTGTGGGCAAACCTATAGGGTATTTTCTTGATTAATGATTGATGTGGTGGGCCCAGCCCATGGTGGTGCAGGGACCAGCATCAATTCCTGGGCAGCTTGTCCCTAGTGGTCTAAGAAAGCAAGCTGAGCAAGCGAGTAAGCAGCTTCCCACACATGGCATCTTACTTCAACCCCTGCTTCTAGGTTCCTGCCTTGAATTCCAGCCCTTACATTGATAATGAATTGTGATGTAGAAGTGTACCTTCAAACTCTTCCCTCACCAAATTGCTTTTGGTCATGGCTTTTTATGCATCAATAGAAACTGTCACTAAGACACTATTTCTGTCAAGAAAGAAATTACAGAATGAGAAGTTTGTGTTGCACCACATCCGAGATCTGCTGCAGCAATGATGGTGTGTAAGCATACAGCACACACTGCCAGAGCCCCCAGTATAACATGGTGCAGGAAGTGTCCAGAGAAAAAGCACCTTCTGGCCCTATGTGTCTGATTTATATACAGCTTTTAATATGGTGTGGGGCAGGGCTGAGTTCTTTTTCTCTTTCTTGAATACGATTGGGAAGACTACATTTAGCCAGCTGGATCATTTTATGTGACAGCAGGAACTTGACTGGATGATATGGGACCTTTGAAATTCCCAGAAGCCAGCTGAGCCAGCATGAAAACTGTGTGTAGCAATTTTTCATTTCCTACTTCCTCCAGAGCACTTTTCTGTTATGGGGACTGAGTCAATCACCCTCATCCCCCTTTCCCCCACTCCTTCACTCCAGCTATGGAGACCCACCACCCAACCATGTTACACTCTAGCCTACAGCATGAACCCAAGTGACCATAGATTTGCATTGAAAACATGAGTCAAAAGACACATTCTCCTTTTAAATTTCTCAAGTATTTTATCACAGCAACAAAAATTCCTAACAGATCATGTTAATGTGGGTTGCTATAAAAGTAATTGGCTTGTGAGATAAAACATGGAGTTACCTTGGTTACAGGTAGGTTGAGTTTTAGATACCCAGGGGACAGCTGAATTAGAAACTAGCTTTTTGTTCAGTATGTCAATAGTATAGTTAATATTTGCATTTTGATACAAGCTATTGCTCTTTCTTGCCAAGTATGCTCTTTTAAAATTGGCTTTACCAGCCTTTTATTATGACTTCTAAACTTTGAATCATTGCTATTAAGGGCCTTCATTCTAACAAATACTAAAAGTTGTGATTTTTCATCCCAAGCTTCAGAAGCACTTTAGAAAAAGCTGCATGCAATATTTCACAAAGGTTGTCATGGGGACTGCTTCTCAGTCCCATAAGCTGTATCATATCTAAGATCTATCAACAGTTTGTAACCTACCAAGGCAGCTTTCATTTGGGGCAAGGGCCATATGTAATTAACCTTTTCTACAGAAATTAAGGCAGAAGGCAATTAATTACATTCACTAGTCGAGTAGAGTCTCATGCAATATGAACAAGACTACTCCTCGTGCATACCACTGCACAAAGCAATGTTTAACATAAACGCTATAATTGTGACTGAGGGGGAAGTAACGAATGTTGTGCACAAAACCAAATACTAAACTAATACAAATATATCTCCCAAATATCAGCGACTTTGTGACTTCTGATAATACTTGCCAAAGTTTTAGCTTTAATAGTGTAAGGATACCAAAGCTTAGACATTTAACATTATATCACCATGGATCTTCAAATGTGTGGTGGATAGTTCTCTAAATTGTTGGGTTCACTCCAAAGTGAAAAATTCTGTGAGAATATGTGTAAGAACTTATTTAGGCTATTACAAACATTTCTATGAAAATTAAATGTGTCTCTTCTTCCCATGGGTGGTCTCACAACAAATGAACACAGCATTCACTGCACTTTTTCTGAGTGGATGATTTGCAATCAAGAGCTCAGCATATTTGTGACACTGGTGCTGTGCAACAACCACAGTGCTGATGTGATGTTCATACCCGTCTAAGTGAGAAAGTCTGAAGCAATGACCTGCAGAGGGAGCACACAGGCTTCATGGGAAATATGGCTCCCTTAGCAGTGAAAAGGCTGGCATTCATTCACTCTTAAAACTCTCTGATAGAAATTTCAAATTAAGCTGGTAGAAAAGTTATTTTCAACTATTTTAAATTAGATGCATGCAAATCCTGCCTCTAGTGCTTGTACAATGAGTTGAACAAAGATAATATTTTGAAATATAAAATATCTAATATCAACTATGAAAATTATCACTATAACTATCCATGTATGCTAATAAACTGATGAGGTCAAAATAGTCTAAATTAATTAATTAATCTTTAGTTTTAAAAAAAGGGTAATTCTTTGAATCTACCAACAAAACATTTCTACTGGCACTTGAAAGTGATTTTCTCTTCACAAAACTTTTTTCTCTTTCTGACACTTTGATCTCATGAAGATGGCAAACCTAAGACACTGCAACTCTTGTTGACCAAGCAAAGAAAAAGATGTTCTCAGAGATGAGAGATATTTGTGTGTGAATTTTAATAAAAACAAAATACACATTAGTAGTGCCATATGTTTAATGTTGAAGAATTTGAAGTATAAAAATTAAACAACACATGATTTCAAC
>NW_022196898.1:31810937-31827615 GCF_008632895.1 Mastomys coucha
GAAGCACGCTGGGAGTCCCAGAAGAGAGGGTAGCGCTAACAGGGGAAAGACTATTTATTGAGCTGCGACGGAAATTGTAGTCTGTAAATAAATATATGAACAATTATGCTGCACATCTTTGTGGACACAAATTTAATTCAAAAGACAAAACATTCAAATGACAATCACGTTTTAACATAATGTTCTAACATTTAAATACCTGATGATACTGTAATGGTGGTAGATTACTATCACTGCAGTGCAAACACTCGCAGTTACATCAAGTCAGGGTTCTTTCCTTAACTGACAACACTGTCTGAAAGGTCTTACTACAGTGCATTTTGGCTATCTTTTTCTTTTTAACACAGAAAAAGAGAACCCCTGATTTCTCTTTAATCAACAAAAAGTTTCTGTTAAATTGGACCTGACACCAAGGGTAGATCATGAAGAAAAAGATAAAAGAACAGTGAATTCAGTTTCTTTTCTTTTTTTTCCTTTGTTTTAACCATATTAAGTATAAAGCCAGCATAAGCACTTTCCCCTGGACTTCTGGTATAAACTAACTGTCCAAAATTTCATTATTTAAATGCTGGCATAAACATTCGTACAACCAAATATCAATTTAACATTAGAGTCTCACTGGTACCACAAAACAGTAAGATGAATCATCTCTACCAAAAGAACATCAAAAACCATTATCAACTTAATAGGATAGAAAATTATCCAAAATTAACCAAATTTATATTAAAACAATTATATTTGAAATATTAATTTCAAACAAACGTTCATCTTATGTACCAATAATTTCCTGCTTCCTTAATTGTAGTAATTCTGTATGTGTGTGTTTTATTGACCAAATTTGTAGATCCTGTACTTTCCAAAAACTCAACTATGCTCTTTACTACAGCATAAGTCAAAGTGGTGACTGTGTCTGTAAAACGATCATTTTTAAAAGTTGTGCTACTGTTGGAATGGAAGAAATGGAGTAAGATCATTTAATATACAGGGCAAGCTTTCACCCTCCAATATCATTCACTATGAGGTCTATAACACATGAGCATTAACTTAATGTTGTCATGAAACTTAATGTTTAACGAACAGGAATGAGACCAACTGCAGGAGAATAAGCTCAAGCAACATCAGAAAGGACCTATTTAAGAAAAAAATAAAAAAGTGAAAATCAGTTGTAAATAGGTTTAATTGCTAGCATTGTAAAACTCTAAATTTAAATGAATGGTACCACAAGGTCAATAAAGCAGCTTGTTTTAAGAAAATATAAACATGTTTTGAAATGTCCAAAGCAATGTTCAAAATATTTTGGGTATTTTGAAATGAGAAATTACTTTGAAATCATTTGCTATTCTAACATCAGCTTTATTTCTTCATTACAAGATTCTTCTTTACCCAAAGGCTAAATATTAAAATATTAACTGAAACATAAGATCTACTATATATTAATGAAGACTATGTATTAATTAATGTATTAAATTTTCTGATTCTTTCTTGCTGAAGATTATTATGCAAATCCAGTCAGTACCTTAGCAGTCACATACTTTTAATGCACCTGGCTCTTTAAATTACACTAATGTAGTAATCAACATGATTGAGAAGTGACTTCAGTAGATAAGAAATATAGTTTTCAAATACATATCATGCTTTTTTTGAGTTTACATCCACTGAAGAGGTAACGGAGCCTACTTGTAAAATGTGAGCTCAGGAGATATTACCAGGAGAAGATTTAAAAGCAAGCTCAATAGCAGGCTATGTACATAACACTTGTTTCTGGCAGTCTTCTACCATACAGCTTTACACAAACACACATTACCTGCTATACTCTCACTAAAAATACTACATTAAATCCCAAATTAAAAGTTTACTCAAAATATTATTCGTGTAAGATGATATGAGACAACTACTATGGGAATTGAGCAAGAGAAAGCTTTCAGTTAGATGCTTGTTAAGATTTTACAAGCACTTCAAAAGTGAACCCCGATTCTTAAAACCACTAAGAACACAAGTATTTTCAGAAAAACATCTGGGTGATTAGAAATCAGAACACATGTCAAATAAGATACTAAGTCAAATGTAAAGTGAAACTGTATGGCTGAATAAACCTAGGAGTAGGTGCCCATTCCTTATATATAACTGATATACAGAAAACAGAATGCACAAGAAGAAAAATGAATAAACAATTTAAAATTCCAATGATGTTCATACTCAACCCTACCCTGTCCCAGGTTTTCCTCTTCAGGTTCATCCTCAACTCTTCAGTCTCCTATTTCAGACCCAAACTGATTTGTATATCCTTTATAATGAGTGCTATAGAGCCAACTTCAGAGTTTAAATTATATACTTTATATAATTCATGTCTGGATACTTAAAACAGAGTTTCAATTTCCAGACAATAGAAGGCATATGCCTTCATTTAATTTTGATATGTATATAAGCTATGTCATCCACAATGAACATATTAAAAAAAAAAAATCACCCGTCTCTTCAGTTAGTTGTCCTATAGGCAAGCTCACATTCTGACTTTTTGGGAGGCTGGGGGAGACTTTTGAGACAGGGTTTCTCTGTATAGCCCTGGCTGTCCTGGATCTCACTCTGTAGACCAGGCTGGCCTCGAACTCAGAAATCCATCTCCCTCCCAAGTGCTGGGATTAAAGGTTGTGTGCCACCACTGCCCGGCCACATTCTGATTTCTATCACCTTGGATTAATTCATCTGTTTTTGGATTTCATTGTTTTAAAAATAATTTCTATTTCTAGCTTCTTTTGTTCAATATAACCTCTAAGATTCATGCTACCTATTTGAGTAATTTCTACCATTTCATTGTTGAGTATTTCTTGGTAGTTTAAAATATACCATGATTTTTATGAAGTCACCTGTTGATAAATATGTGAACTTTTCTAACACTGATCTCTTACAATAAAATATGCTCTATGCTCATTCTTATATAAACTTTTTGTGATGGTTTCTCTTTGCGATGGTAAACAGCTGGGAACAGAGCTGCAGGGGCATGGGGTAGAGATGATATGCTCTCAAGTTCTTCACTGTGACCTCTTTATATTCAAATAGTAAAATCTGAAACTGCCTGTTGATCACATCTCCTACAACAGTTGACATGCAGCACATATACATATACACACAGGGGGTGGATGGTGTTGTACACATCTTATTCTAACTGGTTGTCCTGAAATTCACTTTGTAGAAGAGACTGGCCTTAAATTTGCACGGATTCTCCTAGTTCTTCCTCTCAAATGTGGTAACGAGTACACACCACCAAACCTGGCCTGGCAGTGTTAATTACAGCTATGCCAGTAAATGTGAAATTGTATTTCACTGTAGTTTTAATTTAGATTCCCTTATGATTAATAATGTGGTCATTACATATTTATACATATATTTGTTCAGATATGCTAAGTCTCTTGGCATATTATGTATAAAATTGGTTTTGTCTTTTGATTATTGATTCTAATAAACTTTTTAGTAATTTAATTCCAAATTGAAAACTGAGAACAAGCTAAGACTTTACAAGTCTTTAAATCAAATGATTTTAATTCATATGAATGACAAAAAAACCTGACAATTGTTTTAGGTAAACAGATCCATAGGTTCACAGGTAAATAGGTTTTTTAAAAAGTTAAAACTTTTAGATCTCCTAATCCTAGCAAAGTTTTGTTTACATTCAGCCAAGCTTTTAGAGCAATCTTAGCAGGAAATTTGAAAAACCACATCTCAAAAAGTCCCCAAAGATCTCCATTTTTAATGGGTAGGAGAACAAAAGTCAAGTCAATGGTGCTATTCTCTTAAGCAGACTGGATGTGACTTGAACATAGTATATTTCCACAACTTCTATTCTCATTGCATGCAGCATCTTATTTCCTTATGTATTAATTTTTTTGTAATTTCATTTGCATTGGTGGATCAACCATGAAATGTTTCAATATAATAGAGATTTATTCCCTCCTCTCTCCTTTTCTCTCCCCTCTCTCCCTCCCCCTTCCTACCACTCTGTATCCCTGGACAGTGTCTCCTGTATCCCAGGCTGTTCTTTCCTTGCCATTTACCCAAGGATGGGCTTGATTCTGATTCATTTCCCTCCTCTTCCCCATTTCTGGGAAATTATGAGAGAATATGACCAATAAAGGCATCTAGAGACCAAAACTTAGCACAAAAACAAAAGGATGAAAGAGGGCCACATATAAAGAAATTATGCATTGACACGAAAATTTGTCCAACTGCTTTCCTTCCAAAGAAGCAAAAAGACCAAATAAACTATATTGCTCTGTGTACTAAAAGATCCTTACAGCAGACTCCTTCTAATGCTAGTTCCTAGCATCAGGACAATAGCCTCTGAGAGAAAACACCATGACTGGTGCTGTACCCGTCTACGCTTCAGGTCAGACAAAAACTGTAGCTCACTATATAAAGTGTTTGGGTCAGAATGAAGAGAAAAGACTTAGATTAAATAAAGGCTGCAACTCTTCTCAAGGTTTCTTTTTTGCCAGTAAACCAATCCTCAGAAGCAGCCTTTCTAAGTCAAGCTAAGACTTTAAAAGAAGGTAGCTCTAAAATCGCACTGTATGTTTACAACTTAGGTAAGAATTAAGATCTGTACGTTTAGAAGCTACAGTTTTGCTAAAATCTGTGAGGATAAATTTGCAGTCTAAGATTTAAGTGTCAAGAACAATAAACAGATTTCTCATAGGCATTAATAATGTTACTTGTTTAGTAACATTAATACTTGTTCAGTGCTTAGTATATGCCAAAAATAACCATACAAGATCAGTTACAAATGAAACCCTTCTAAAAGCAATGCAAGTACTCTCATTACTCCCTTTGATAATAGTGAATTAAGGCACACAATGGTGAAATAACCTACCCAGGAACACAGAATTATACAGGGGGCTGATTCCTTTATATGTTTAAAAAAAAAAGAAGTTTTGGCAAATCACACAGGAATATAGAGCACCCCCAACCTCATCTAAAAGTTTTTCTTATAGCTGGTGAGAAAACTAAAGAGTGAATTGTTATAGAAATAACTTAGAGTCAAAATATTGTTTTAATAATGCATAAAAAAGTCTCATTCTCAACTTAGCTTAAGAAACACTGGATAATCAAAACATTGCATTCACTCCATATCTGATGTAAACTATTTAAAATCCTAGTGGTTCATTTTAGATATCAGAACACTGTCTTGAGCAAAAGTTTGAAAACATCTGAATACAAAAAGCCATTTAACTTCATTTTTTCCTTAATGAGCTCTTCCTAGTAAAGCTATTAGTATAGCCAGTAAAATACAGGGTTTAAGTAGATAATTCTAGGCATTTCCCCATATAGTCATGAGAGGATTAGCTTAAAACTGTTTTTCTGAGAACTACTATATATACCACAATATTCCTAAGAGATGTTTTCTTACCTGCTTATTTCCTCCAAATTCTTCTACACAGGTCCAGGCTGAAGAGACTGTGTTCCCTGTCTGTAAGCAGTGAAGACAGAAAAGAATTGAGTCTTTAGATTGATGTTATCCCTATCTTGGAAGTGCATGGAATCCTTGATAACTTTAAAACTTTTTGATTGGTAAATAAGAAAGAAATGGATAAAAGGGGACAATTGGCAAACAGGTGTCATATCTGGACTCTGAAAAGATGAACAAAGAGAACAGCATTCTGATATCTAAATGAAAATCATGAGTTAGTACATCATCAAAAAAAAAAAAAAACATTTCTAGGTCAATTAAGTTCTTACTCATCAGTGTATTCAGAAATACTCCCCTACAAACATAAAGGATTTTTTAAAAAAATAAGTAAGGCTGAATGATTTCAGAAAAGATGAGAAACCTAAGCAAACTCAGAAATTGTCAATGTTTTGTAAGTCTAGTTACTCATACATGAAGTATCATTCCCCTCCTGTTTTCAGAAGAGATAGACGACCAAAATAATATCAAACTTCAAAAACCTGCTGGGCACGTCACTTTCCTGACGAAACGACTAAAAGCACATAGGATTCCAGTGTCACAGCCACTCATTTTGGCTGTCGGTTCTATGCCTGCAACCTTCCCATCAAGAATATACATGCAACTCCGTGCTAAGAGACTGCATACAAGTATGCACAAGTAAAGCATGTCTGATGGTCTCCAAAAACACTGCAGAGTTTTAAGTAACAGTATAAGTTTTAAATACAGTATAAGTATGTCATAACTGTGTACCACAGGATGAACTAGGTTAGGTAACATTAATCAATTTTGTTTTAAAACACAAAACAGTTACCTAAAACTATTATCATTGACAACAGCTAAGAGGGTGACAAATTACAGAACCATGATCTTAAGTCATACTGAAAATGTAAAGAAATACACTTTTCTTTGAGGAATGTCCTTGTCCCTGTAACGATTGGTCAATTCTCAAAAGGGAGATGACAAACAGCAAGAAATTCTAATTCACAGAAAAATTACTGAAGCTCAAAGGTAACAAAATGGAGAGGAGCTACCCTGGTAAAACTGACCTTGAGTAGAGCAGCAGAGTGTACTGAAATGAAGGAGACAGCAAACTGAACATAACTGAACTTACAAAGTATCTCAATTCCCGTTAAGAATAAGGACAATTTTGTGATGTGATAAAGCACCTCCATGATAAGGAAATTACTCCTCTCTGAATAAAGGCAATTATCAGTTAGACTTCAAATTTTCTTTAATTTTTCATTTGCAGTATCTGGCATTCAATAAAAACCAATAATACTAGGAAATAAACTAGATCAACTAAAGCCAACAGAAATAGCAGTCAACAAAAATAGATCTCTAGATAGTTAACACAAAAAATTTCAAACCTCCATATTAAAATAACCATGTCTGGACAGTGGCACAAAACATGTAGAAATACAGGACCCAGAAATAAGTTCATTCTTAATAGACGTGTTTGCTAGTGTGTGTGCAGGAAAGACGAAGATGAAAAGCTGGAAATCTTTGATAGATAATAAAACTAAACCTCTTCCATACTGCATGAAAGATTTAATAGATCAAATATGTAATACAGCTGAAATGTCTAAACTATAGAGGAAACATATCAAGATAGAGGGATAGGAAGTGAGTTTCTAAATAGCTTGGGACAAAAACTGTCAAATGAGGACTGAAGTTGAGATCCCGAGAACATACATTAAAGCCTGGAAGGATGTAATCCTCAGGGTAAGCTGGCAGAGAAAGAGACAAACTGAAGAACAAGAGGCCCTGCCTTAGTAAACAAAGTAGAGACAATTGAGGAAGACACCAGTTATCAGCCTCTGGTCTCCACATGCACATGCGCACGCACACACGTGCGCGGACACACACACACACACAGACATCCGGTGAAAATATACCTACACACATGCAGAGCATATATGCAAATACACTAATAAAAATAAATGGCAATTTAAAAATAGCTATGCCTGATATGCTCAACAATTTGAAGGTTAAAATTTGTAGAAGTTGGAAATCCTAAATTGTGATAGGTATAGTGGCACAGGTCTGCAATCCCAGCTTGGAGGAGACAGACTCAACTATGCAGCAAAGCATGATCAAAACAAGTAAATAAAGTCAAATTTCAGAACTGATAACCCAAGTCAATATTTCCTATCAGCATGCTAAGAAAGAAAAACACAGACTAAACTTACAACAGGGTGGAAAGTACTGAAGTATCAGATGTTAAGTAGAATGGAGTCAAGCAAAGGAGAAATGGAGAAATTGCAGTGTTTGAAGACAGTACTAGACATTTCTAAACAAAAAAACTATTAATGTAACAAAAATAATCTTTCAAACACCACATATATAAAACATGAAGCTGAAACAACTTCACCAGTATATCCACACAAAATCAGAATGTTTTCAGATGGAAGTTTTACTTTCAAGGTTTAAAAACAAAATTGATTACTATTACTTGGTTCATCATATGGTACAACGTGAGCACATATGCCACTAATTTATGCTAATGTAACAGTGATTCTTCTTTCTGTACATGTGTGCACAAATGCCACAGATTTATGCTGATGTGACACTGCAGAATCATGGGGAAAATGACATTTTTCCATAACTGTAAATAATTGGAATGATAAGCTCATTTGGTGGGTAAAGGACTAGCTATATAATCCTGTTTGTTACCTGAGTTCAGACACCCAAACCCCCTTCACAAGCTGGATGCCATAGCTGTAACTCCAACACATAGATATTGGGAAATGGGTGGCAGAGAGAAACAGTAGCATCACCAAGTAGCTCTCACAACAGCTAGCAGAAAGCAGAAACAATCAAAGACCTTCAACAACTCTAAGGCAGTATCCAACTCCTGAAAGCTATCATAGGATGACCTCAAAGGCATGCCGTTCTCATCTCCATACTCAGATATACATCATATACATGCACGTAAAGTAAAAATGGAAAGAAGATAATATAAGAGCACTGAGAATAAGTTTAGTTTGGTAAAGTGTTATACTTGTCTGCACAAGGCCAAGTTCATCATTCTCTACAGAGCGAGTTCCAGGACAGCCAAGGCTACACAGAGACCCCGTCTTGAAAAACAGTAGCAAAAAATACTGATATATTAAAATATTGGCCAATGATGAAACTTCTAGAATTTCTATATATGGCTAACAAAGTATGAACTGGAAAAACTGTTCAGCACAGTCCATTAATTTTTTAAAAACATAACTATATCAATGAAATAGAATGCAAATGATAACTAAAATTACTATGTACAAGAATGTTCATAATATCATCATTACCCCAAAAATACAAACCTGACAGCATCAATAAAAGCAATGGAAGCAAAGGATTATAAAATTCCATGGGATGTTTGCGTTCATATCAGTAAATAGGGCTAGGGTGAGCCTCAGTTGGGAGATTGTTTGCCAACCATGCATGAAGCCCTGGGTTTATACCTCAGCACCATGCAAACCAGATACATGCCTCTAATCCCAACATTTACAGATTTGGAGGCAGGAGGATCTAGGTCATCCTTGACTACATAGCAACTACGGATGTCCTGAGATACATTAGACCCTGTCTCAAATAAAAAATAAAGTAACAGCAAGTGAGCAGAACTGCTACAAAACACATCATCTCCAGAAACATAACGTCTAAGAATCAGAAGAAGGATAATAAAAATGTATAGATTTCAAGAGCAAAAGAACAAACCAGAAAAGTGGCTAAGTTAAGGGAGAAAAGAAGATAATGTCTGGAGGAAAACACAATGAAGCATTCTCAGGTGGGCTGCAGACTACACACACATGAAATCACTAAGATGACAAAATTTGTACACTTAGTTTACATGTAATAAATAGCTAGTCAAAATAAAAAGCAAAAAAAAAAAACCTGGGGAATACAACATCTCCCATTTATATAAATAATGTTCATAATATATAATTGTGAACAAATACAAAACCACTAATTTTAAGAAGTTATCAGAGCCAGACAACACAAAGTAAGATCACAAGTCCCTTCTCCCACCCATCCTCCCTGACCACTGAGTCCTCTAGGGAACTCCCTGATACCCTAATCTACCTGCAATGCCTGATGGACCTCCATTATCCTCTCTGCCCACCTTCATTAGCCTGCTGATCCAAAGCCATACAGCCCAAGAATACCCAATAGGGCCTGTAATTCCAGTATCATGGAGATTAGGCTCCCTCCCAATACCCCACTACAACAGGAACATCCAGGAACTAAAGCCATCCAAATGGCTAAAGACTCTTGAAGGAACACAACCAACAAAAGCCAGGGCAATGTGACACCATCAGAGCACAGCTACCCTACTACAGCAATCCCTGAATATCCTGACATAACCAAAGCACAAGAAAATGACCTTAAATTCAGTCTTATAAAGATGATACAGGACTTTAAATAGGAAATGAAATAAATGTATTTCTTAAAGAAATACAGGAAAATACAATTAAACGGGTAAAAGAAATAAATAAAATCATTCAAGCTCTGATGATGGAAACGGAAACAACAAAGAAAACACAGACTGAGAGAACCTTGAGATGGAAAAGATAGGGAAGAGAACAGGAACAACAAATGCAAGCATCACCAAGAGAATACAAGAGATGAAGGACAGAAACAATCTCAGGCATAGAACACAAAATAGAAAAAAATGATATATCAGTCAAAGAAAATGTTTAATCTAAAAAGAAAAAATCCTGACACAAAATATCCAGGAAACCTGGGATACCATGAAAAGACCTAACCTAAGAATAATAGGAATAGAAGAAGGTGAAAAGTGCCAGTTCCAAGGACCAGAAAGTATTCTCAACAAAATCATAGAAGAAAACTTTCCCAACCTAAAGAACGAGATGCCTGTAAACATACAAGAAGCTTATAGAACATCAATTATACTGGACCCCAAAAGAAAATCCTCCCACCACATAATAACCAAAACACAAAATCAATAGAACAAAAAAAGAAGATTAAAGCAGCAAGATAAAAAGGTCAGATAACATACAAAGGCAACCCTATCACAATTATACCCGAATTCTCAACAGACTCTAAAAACTAAAAGGGCCTAGACAGATATCTTGCAACCTCAAAAAGAGCCACAGATGCCAGCCTAAACTACTACACCCAGAAAAATTCTCAACTACCATAGATAGAGAAAATATAATATTTCCAGACAAATTCAAGTTTAAACAATATCTATGCCCAAATCCAGCCCTATGGAAAATACTCGAAGGAAAACTCCAACCCAAAGAGGATAGCTATATCCAAAAAACAAGTAATTCCGTGCCAACAAAAACAAAGGAAGCACACACAAACATAAACATAAACACAAACACACACACACACCCCACCCCTACCACCACCACCATCACCACCACCATCAAAATATCTCTTTAAATAACATATCTCTTTAAATCAATGGATTCAATTCCCCAATAAAAAAGACACAGGCTAACAGAATAGATGTAAAAACAGGATCCATCACTCTGCTATATATAAGAAACACACCTTAGCAATAAAGATAAACATTTACCTCAGAGTAAAGGGCTAGAAAATAAGTTTTCTAAGAAAACAGACCCAAAAAGCAAGCTACAGTAGCCATCTTAATATCTAATAAAATACTTTCAACCAAAATTAATTAAAGAGACAGGGAAAGACATTTCATACTCATGAAAGGAAAAATCTACCAAGATTATATCTTAATTCTGAGCATCTATGCCCCAAACACAAAGTCACCTACATATGTAACAGAAACATGGTCAAAGGTTAAATTCCACATTGATTCCCCACACATTAATAGTGGGAGACTTCAACACCCCTTTCTCACCAATTGACATGTCATCCAGGCAAATGGGCCTAACAGATATCTATAGAATATTTCACCCAAATACAAAAGAATATACTTTCTTCTCAGCCCCTCATGGATCCTTCTCCAAAACTGACCATATAGTTGGTCATAAAGCAAGCCTCAACAGATACAAGAAAACTGAAATAACATCTTTTATCTTATCAGACCATCATGGATTAAAGCTGGACTTCAACAATTGGAAACAACAGAAAGCCTACACATTCATGAAAACTAAACAACTCTCTACTCAATAATCTCTGGGTCAAGGAAGAAATAAAGAAATTAAAGACTTTCTAGAATTCAATAAAAATGAAGTCACAACATACTCAAATTTAAGGGACACAATGAAAGCAGTGCTAAGAGGGCAGTTCATAACACTAAGTGCCTCCATAAGGAAATTAGAAAATTCTCATACCAACAATTTAAAATGCACACCTGAAATCTTTAGGAAAAAAAGAAGCAAACACACCAAAGAGGATGGAAGATAGGAATTAATCAAAATTGGGGCTGAAATCAATCAGTTAAAGACAAAGAAAATAATAGAAAGAATCAATGGAACCAAAAGCTGGATCTTTGAGAAAAATCAACTAGACAGACATACCATTAACCAAACTGACCAAAAGACAGAGAGACAGTGTCCAAATAAAATCAGAAATAAAAAAAGGAGGCATAACAACAGACACTAAGGAAATTCAAAGTATCATTGGGTCTTACTGCAATATCCTGTATTCCACAAAATTGGAAAATCTTAACAAAATGATGATTTTCTAGACAGATACCACTTACTAAAGTTAAATCAAGATCAGATAAACTATTTAAACAGCCCTACAACCCTTAACGAAATAAAAGTAGTCTCCCAACCAAAAAATGCCCAGGACCAGATGGTTTTAGTGCAAAAATTCTACCAGACCTTCAAAGAAGAGCTAATACCTACACCTCAATTCCACAAAATAGAAATAGAAGGAACACTGCCAAATCCATTCTATGAAGCCATAGTTACCCTGATGCCTAAACCACACAAAGACTCAACAAGGAGAATTTCAGACCAATTTCTCTGATGAACATTGATTTTAAAAACTACTCAATAAAATACTCACACAATACATTAAAAACATCATCTACCATGATCAAGTAGGCTTCATCCCAGTGATGCAGAGATGGTTCAATATATGAAAATCCACCAACATAATCTACCATATAAACAAATTGAAAGAAAAAAAACACATGATCATCTCATTAGATGCTGAAAAAAACCTTTGACAAAATCCAAAAACCCTTCATGTTTAGTCTTAGGGAAATCAGGGATATCTAACATACCCAAACATACTTGAACATAATTAAAACAATATACAGTAAGCCAGTAGCCAACATCAAATTAAATGGAGAGAAACTTAAAGCAATTCTATTAAAATCAGGTATAAGAAAAGGCTGCCCATGCTCCCCTATCTATTCAAGAGAACTTCAACTTGAAGTTCTAGACAGAACAGTAAGACAACTAAAGTAGATCAAGGAGATTCAAATTGGAAAGCAAGAAGTCAAAGTATTGCTATTTTTAGATATGATAGTATACGTAAGTGACCCCAATAATTCCACCAGAGAACTCCTTCAGCTGATAAACACCTTCAGCAAAGTGCTGGATACAAAATTAACTCAAAGAAATCAGTAGCCCTCCTTTATACAAATGATGAACAGGATGAGAAAGAAATTAAGGAAACAACACCAACCAATAAATAATACAAAATATCCTGGTGTAACTCTAACCAAGCAAGGGAAAGATCTGTATGACAGGAACTTCAAGTCCCTGGAGAAGGAAACTGAGGAAGATATCAGGAGATGGAAAATCTCCCATGCTCATAGACTGGTAGGATTAACTTAGTGAAAATGGCCATCTGACCAAAACCAATCTATAGATTCAATGCAATCCCCATCAAAATTGCAACACAATTTTTATAGACTTTGAAAGATCAATTTCAACTTCATATAGAACAACAAAAAATTAAGGATGTCAAAACAATGAAAGAACTTCAAAAGGAATCACCATCCCTGACCTCAAGCTGTACTACAGAGCAATGGTAATAAAAACTGGTATTGGTATAGAAACAGGCCCATTGATCAACAGAATTGAATCAAAGACCCAGAAATAAACCTCCATACCCATGGACACTTAATTTTTGATAAAGAAGCCAAAAAACATACAATGGAAAAAGAAATTAACTTCAACAAATGGTTCTGGTCTAACTGGATGTTTACATGTAGAAAAATTGTAGTAGATCCCTATCTATCACCCTGAACAAAATTCAAGTCTCAGCAGATCAAAGACCTCAAAATAAATCCAGATATATTAAATCTCATAGAAGTGAAAGTGAGAAATACCCTTTAATGCATTGGTATAAGAGACAATTTCCTAAACAGAACACTAGTGGCTCAGGCTTTAATATCAACAATTGATTAAAAGGGACCTCTTGAAGCTGAAAAGATTCTATAAGGCAAAGAACACTGTCATTATGACAAAATGGCAGCTTACAGATTGGAAAAGGATCTTTACCAACCCTACATGTAACAGAGGGCTAATATCCAGAATAAATAAAGAGCTCGACAAATACCAAAGACCTAAATAATCCAATTTAAAAATAAGGTACAGAGCTAAACAGAGAATTCTCAACAGAGGAATCTCAAAAAGGCTGAAAAACACTTCAAGAAATGTTCAAAGTCCCTAGTCATCAGAGAAGTGCAAATCAAGCAACTCTGAGACTTCATCTTACACCTGTCAGAATGGCTAAGATCAAAAACTCAAGTGATAGCATATGCTGGCAAGGATGTGTAGAAAGGGGAACATTCCTCCATTGCTGGTGGGAGTGCAAATTTATGCAACCATCTTGGAAGTCAATATGGCCGTTTCTAAGAAAACTAGGAATAGTTCTACCTCAAGACCTAGATATACATAGCTCCTGGGCATATACCCAAAAGATGTTCTACAGGGATACCTGCTTAGCTATGTTTATGGCAGCTTTATTTTGTAGTAGCCAAAAATTGGAAACAACCTCGATGTCCCTCAGCTGAAGAATGGATAAAGAAAATATGGTACATCAACACAACGGAGTATACTATAAATGGATACTAGCCATAAAATACAGGATATATCCATGCTACACTCTACAAACACAAAGAAGCTAAACAGATAGAATGGCCCAAGCAAGAATGCTTGAATCTCACTTAAAATGGGGGATAAAATAGTTGTATGAGACAGCTGGAGGGAATTAACTGGGTGGGAGAGGGGATGGAAAGGGTAATGGGGGAGTTCAGGATCAGGTGTAGGGAGAGACAGGTGAGATGGTCAAATGGTCATGAGAATGAAAAGAAATCTGTTATTGGCAGCGTTTGGGGACAATGAGAGGTGTCTCAAGGATGTACCAGAGACCTATGAATAAGGAAGGTTCTAAAGAATCAATAAGGGTGACCTTAGCTGAAACTCACAACAGTGGGGATATGGAACCTGATACGCCACCTCCTATAGATAGACAGGAACCTCAGTGGACCAATACAAATACCAACCCACCCTCAAAACTTTCCACCTAAAATCTATCCTGCCTACAGGAAATACAGAGGCGGGGGATGACACTATTAATCTTATGCTTGCAGACAGGAGCCTACTAACATGGCTGTCCTCTGAAAGGCTCCACCCCAGTAGCTGTCTCATAGGGATGCAGAGACCAACAGCCAAACAAGTGGATGGAGATTGGAGAGTCATATGGAAGAATAGGAGGAACAATTGAGGACCCCAAAGGGGATAAGAACTCCACAGAAAGACCAACAGAATCAACTAACCTAGACCCTTGGGGAATCTCAGACTGAATCACCAACCAAAGAGCACACATAGCTGGACTCACCCCCAATTCCCTGCAAATATGTGGCAGATGTGCAGCTCAGTCTTCAGGTTGGTCCCAAACAACCAGAGCAAGGGCTTTCCCTAAAGCTGTTGCTTGTCTGAGGAATCTGTTCCCCTAACTTAAGTTGACTAGTCTGCCCTTAGTGGGAGAAGCACCTAGCTAGCCCAACATAGACTTTGACATGCCTGGGTGGGGAGATAATGAGGTGATCCATTCTCTTAGAGGAGAAGGGAAGGAGAATGGGAGAGGGACTGTGGAAGAGCTGAACCAAGAGTAATGACTATGATTGGGATATAAAGTGAATAAATATAAAGGGAGATCCCAACTATAAAGCTATTTAAACTATTGGTTATTTTCTGTGCAGGTGTGGAATGGAAACACAATACAGAAACCACTTTCTCTCCATAACACCCCTGATATCTACTCAACTGGAGTTTTATAATTTAGTTTAGATCTTTAATTTCAATGAGAACAGAGAAAACTACTGGAATTTAAATTTAAATCACCATGAATTACACCTATGCTTTTAGCATAAAAAAAAAAGATGACAATTCTTATATTGTCATTTAAAGGAAAACCAAAAACTATGAGGAGTATCTCAATTTAGTGTCAAGTAGTAGATTATGACTTACAGGTGTGCTAGTCCAATTTAATTCACAATTTATCGGGGTCATTTCTTACTTAAAAGTAGCAATTGCTAATGAATGTATTCTGAGAAATATTTTAAAGAGCTTTTCAGTTATCAAAGAGACTGGTGAAAAGAAAAGGAATGTCAAAAAGTCAAGCGTGGAAGAATCAGTCAAAAACAGGAACTGTACCTGTTCTTTATAGAATCAGAATCACTAAATGTATTACTTTTAATTTTGTGTTATGTAACAGAAAGATAAACTAAGTAGAAATATCACTATATAGGATCTTATCTCTGGTTTTGTTCCTCTAGCCTTCAAGTACATATTTATTCATATTCATCCTCTCTCTCTTTCTTTCTTTCTCTCTCTCTCTCTCTCTCTCTCTCTCTCTCTCTCTCTCACACACACACACACACACACACACAGAGGGGGGGCGGTATACAAGAAGCTGTTGATTATTTCTTCAGTTTAAACAAATGTTAATGGTGTTAATATTGTTTTAGTTTGCTTTCTATTATAATAAAGAGCCTGATCAAAGCAACTTGGGAAGGAAAGGGTTAATTACAGCTTATAGTATCAACTACAGTCCATCAGGAAGGGAAGTCAGGGAAGAACTCACCACAAGGCAAGAACAGAAAAAGCAGGAATTGAGGCAAAGAGCACAGAGGAACGCCGCTTATTGACTTGCTCTTCAAAGCTTGTTCAGCCTATTTTCTCATACAGCCCCAGGATGGCACTACTCAGTGGGCTCAGCCCTCTTTCATTAATTATTTATCAAGAAATGTCCCTCAGAATTGCCCACTAGCTAATGTAATGAAGGCATTTTCTCAATTGAGGTTCCCTCTTCCCAAATAACCCCATCTTATATCAATTT
>NW_022196898.1:31827625-31841508 GCF_008632895.1 Mastomys coucha
AAAAAAAAAACTAAGCACACATACATACAGTCAGCCACACACACAACATAGACATGGAATTTATTAAAAATTACATACTAAATGACTATATTACTCTAGACCACATTTGTTGACTTATGTCAAAACATGTTTTCTGAGATGCTTTAAAATCTATTAAAACCATAATCCCTCATTCCTCCACTATACAAACTATATGTCTATTTTATATATAATATACACATATCCAAACCCTTATGTCTCAATATGTGTTCAAGATTGCTAATAACTAAAACACCCACTTTATGATAATTTTGAAAATTATATGATGATAAAATTTCTACTTCAGTGGAATATACACCTCACCCACCACTCACACCCATTCATAACTTAAATATTCCTGTGTCTGCGCCTGCAATATCATAGCACGTATTCCTTTTCCAATTCTTTCTTCTTTCTACCCAAAACACAACCAAAAATTTATTTTCTTCAGACTTTTAACCTTATAAGTATGTATCACTTTAAATTATCTGAAAAGCACTAGTAAAAGGAGTAATAAATGATACAGCATTCACCTATACAAGGAAGGAAATAGAAACAACCAATTCTCTATGCACAAAATTTCTTGACTTTATAAACCTTTATGGACCAAAACTGCTTAATAGCAAACAGGAAGGCATGATACTACATAACTATAAATCAAACACTCAGAAATAGAAGCAGGAAGATTACAAGTTTGAGGCTAGCCTGAGACACATGCTGAGTTTAAAAGCTAGCATGAACTGTATAGCAAGATCATGCAAAAAAAAAAAAAAATACACTGCCTAATAGTAAATAAACATAAAATTTCTACATTAAACTTTGTCCTGGCATTATAATACAGAACTTTAAACCCCAAGGCTAGTTTGTAATCAAGATATTCTCAAAATGTCCTAACACATACTTTAGATTGAGTCAAATGTCCTAAAAACCCACTATGGTGGTATGAATAAGAATGGCCCACAGGCTCATAAATTTGAATGCTTAGTCACCAGGGAGTGGAACTATTTGAAAGAATTAGGAGGTGTGACTTTGCTGAAAGAAGATTGTATCTGGGAGTAAGTTTTGAGTTTTTCAAAAGCCTATACCAGACTGTTTTCTCTGTGTCAGCCGGTAGATTAGAATGTAGCTCTCAACTACTTCTCCATGCATGCCACCATGCTTTCCACTATGATAAGAAGGAAGCAAATCTCTAAAATCGAAGGCAAGCCTCAAATTAAATGTTCTCATTTATAAGAGTTGTCTTGGTCACAAGTGTCTCTTCACTGCAACAGAACATTGACTATGTCAGAAGTTTCTTGCAAGGAGTGGTATACTGCTCAGAAAGGCATTATCATGCTGTTCGTTAGAAGAATATAGAAGAACTTGGAACTTTGGAGTAGAAAAGTGATTGGATGCTTTAAATGGGGCTTAGGGGACCATCCTAGGAGCAAGGTGGGAGACAGTACTGAGGGAAACTTGAACTGTGGGGCCTAGTTCAAGAAGCTTCAGAAGGGAAGATTATTAGTAAGTGGACTAGAGACTATTCTTGTGATTTTTTGCAAATAATATATCTACTTTTGCCCTTGTACTAAAAACTTGCCTGAGGCACATAACAGAAGCATTTTTGGATTAATGATTTTGGCAGAGATTTCAAGATAACCTAGTATTGGCTGTTGTCACTCAGTTATTAGAGGTCACTCTTATGTATGTCTATAATGAAAAGGAGCAAACTGGGCAAAGAGGGATACAAAACGTACACTTTGAGAAAAAGGGAGCACCTGAAAATGTAACATAGAAGACAGAAATTCCAGTACTCAAAGAGATAAAAAAAGTTCAATAGTAAACAGAACAAAGGGAGTAGTGTCCTCAGGCCAGACCCTGCCCAGCTAAGCTTCCAACTAGTCAAAAGGGATTAAAGACAAGCGTAAGTAGTCAAAGAGCACAACAACAGAAAGCTGACACAAACGTAACTGAACAAAAAAGACAAGCTCCAGACCCAGCAAACAGCAGAGCTTGGAAGCTTTTTGTCCATGTTGTTCTGGACTTAAGAGTTAAGAATACAAAATATGAATGAGAAAGGGATTACAGAAATCTCCCTCCATGACTATGGGAAGACAGTGAGGCCAGGCATGTGTCAGGATGTGTCCATGATGGAGGCCTAGAGAAGCTATTGTGTGAAGCTATGAAGGTCAAGCCTAGTTAGTATTAGTTTTGGAGATGCCGAGGAAAGATGCTAACAGGGAGTGGAACCAGCCCAAGAGAGAGAAGTGTGCTGCAGTCAACAAAACTATTAGGAGTCAGAGACCTTAAGAGTGCTTTGACATCAGACATGGAGGTGCAGCATTTGGAATTTGCCATGGTCTTGCTTTGGTGCCCGTAACCTCACTATGCCCCTTTTCCTCCCTTTCAGAATGGTAATGGATCGTCTGTGTCACTGGACGTTGCAAGCATGTGATCTGCTTTTTTATTTTATGGGGGTTTACAGTTAAGAGATTGCCAGAAGTTTCTGAGAGTTTGAACTTTTGACTTTTAAACAGTATTGACACTATGACAAGACTACAGAGACTTTTGAAGTTGTATTGAATGCACTTCTTAAATTATATGATTACAAACTTACGGGGTTGAGGGAGTAGAATATGGTGGTTTGAAAAAGAATGCACCACATAGACTCATACATTTGAATGATTAGCCACCAGAAAAAGGCACTAGTTGAAAGATAGGTTGTGTGGCCTTGTAAAAAGTGTGTCACTGGAGGTGGGCTTTGAGGTTTTTAAAAGCTCTTATCAGGCCCAGTGTTTTCACTTTCTTTCTCTCAGCCAGCAGATCAAGATGTAGTTCTCAGCTACTACTCCAGGGTCACAATGCTGCCCACCATGCTCCCAGCCATGATGATAATGGACTGAGCCTCTGAAACTGTAAGCAACCCCTCAATTAAGTGCTTTCTTTTGTATGAGTTGCCATGGTATGGTGCCTCTTCACAGCAATAGAACAGTGTCTAATACATCTGCATTAAACTAAAGTGAAATGGTTAACACTAGACAAATGCTGTATTGTCACTGAAATTATATGGTAAAATTACAAAGACTAGGAGTTAATTATTAAGAGTAACTAGACAGTAACCAAGTTATTTAAACCTTTGCTGAAAGTGACACCTCACCAGGCATGGTGACACATGCTTGTAATTTCAGCAATTGGAAAGCAAGAGTTTGGCTGGTCACAAGTTCAAGGCCAACCAGGGCTACACAGCAAGAACTTACCACAAAAGAAAACATCACATTCTCCTCTTTCCACATATCTTAGGAAATACAGACTTAAATGAACAGAATGATTTTGTTCTGAATTTGCTTTTAAAAAAATCCAAGAATTTGCTTGCTGGTTTTAATTCTTTTCCACCTTAAGTATTTAATAATAAAAAATGCACAAACTAAGAAATGTATATAATAAAGTCAGACAAGTAATATGATTTAGAAAATGGAAACTCACATTCATAAGTAGAAAAAATTAAATACATAAGTTCCTTTTATATTCTTTCAAATTTTTTACTTAGAGGTGTGTGCAGCAGTGTCTCTGCCTTCAGGAGCTTAAGAGCTTCCACAGTTCTAGAATTAGTCATTAGCTCCCTCCCTAAATCATTCCTCTATTGGGCTTACTTCTACCCCCTGAAACTTTGAAAATCAATTTTAAAGTTTTTCTTCCACATGCTACTCTTCAGACATCTGAAGACAGCCACTGTCGTCCCCTCTGTACAAATATGAATATTATAAACCAAACAGTCCCAGATATTCCAACTATCCACTCTCTGCTTATCACAGTCTTCAGTCAGTCAATAGTTGTCAAGATTTACCTAGACTGTGGTTCTCAAAGCAAACATTCCACATATTCTGAGCCATATACAATATTTAGTCTAGATATCATGTAATTCTGTTTTGCTTTGGACTATATTAATTTGAGACTGTAGAACAGAATGATTTTGTTCTGAATTTGCTTTAAAAAAAATCCAAGTTTTTGCTTGCTGGTTTTAATTCTTTTCCACCTTAAGTATTTACTAATAAAAATGCACAAACTAAGAAATGTATATAATAAAGTCAGACAAGTAATATAATTTAGAAAATGGAAACTCACATTCATAAGTAGAAAAAGTACATCAAGTTCCTTTTATAGTCTTTCAATTTTTTCCTCTAGCCCATAATTATCTTATTAAAAAAACATGATCGACTTAACAGAATGATTGTTAATCATTCTTGTTTTTTAAAGGGGATTTACTATATATTTATATAGTCATGTGGGACATTTTATAGTTTTGCTTGGTTTTGTTTTCCTAGTCACTTTCTTAATGAACTAATTTATGGATAATAGGCTCAGTATATTCATGTCTCAGGCTTAAATATATATAATTAAGAGCTGAGTAGAAATTTTTAATCACATAAAACTATTAACAGAATTTCAGAATCTCAAAGTTAACTGAAAACAAAATGTATTTTTCAATAAAACATTTTAAAAAGCTTTAGAAAGTGGGAAGACTTCCCTAGTCCAATACAGAGTACTTGAGCTGTTTTCTGAGTCTTCAAACATGTATGAAAGCCTGGTCATCTGCCTCAACCAATGCTGGTTAATACAGCAACTCCCTGGCTATAGCACACACCACATAAATAAATAAATAAATAAATAAATAAATAAATAAATAAATAAATAAATAGGCAGCCCTTTAAACGTTATTTGTGTATATGTGAGCATGAGTGTACACATGTGCCTGTGCACATACAGATAGGCCAAAATAGATCTGTGGAGCTGTTACAGGTGCTCATCAAGCACTTTTGCTTTTTGTGGATGCTGGAATCTCAACTCTGTTTCTTGTGACTGCATAAACACTCTTAAGATCTGAGCCATCACTCCATCACCTGATAGACTAAAAATGCTGGTACATAACTGAGAAAAGTAACATATCTACCTATATATTATTTCGGAACAGGAACTAAAAACAAGTATATTAAGTGTATCACAGGCAAAAACAACAGAGGAAGACCTTTTCATATTTGTAAAGCCCCTATGAACTAGGAGTGCTTTATAGAGCAAATAATCATTATTTTTGCTTAGGACTCTACTCTTTCCCATTAAATTTTAAGAAGAATATACTTCCCCCATATTCTGGAATTATCACTGTTACACCTATATTTCATACATTGAAATCCATCAAATATTTTTTTCTCTCTATCTAGGTAAGATCCCATTAAGTTCACAGACAATCCTCTGCTCTAATCTCTAACTTTGTAAAATATTGCAATTTTTTAGTGTCATACAAAATTCCAATCCTGTCTACTGGATAATGACTTGCCTGAACCTTGTGAATTCTGTGTTCCCAATTTTTAATAAATCTAGTAAGTACAGAATTGGTCCCTCTTCAGCCCCCCAAAAAACAATTGAGGAGAGCAGAAGGAAGGGAAGCTATCCACACATGACACATGTGCTGCCAGTTGTATAACATTCACGGTTTTTATAGTTTGTACCAGTGAACAAGCAGACATGAATATGTACTGCTAAAATAAATATGAAAAAAGTAAGCTAACAGGCTCATGTACTTACTACAAGAAAAACAGAATGACCAAAAAATTGTTAAAAGAAATATATATAACACACTTAAAATATGATAAAGAACAATCAAAACTATAAGACAAGAAAAGTATGATTTGCATAAAATCTGATTTATGCAAAAACATAACTGGACAGCTCCTACAGTTAAAAAAAAGCTAAAATTCTCTTTCCTAGGTTTACATTTTTTTTTTTACTAATTCATGTTTATTTGTCAACTACTGTGGTTCATGCAAAAAGAACATTTATTTTTTTAAAATAATCTTTCTTTCATTTGTCACCCTGTTGACCTGCAGGGTGTGTGTGCCATGTGCCCAGTGCCTGGACAGGACAGAAAGGGGTTTGATCTCCTGGGACTGGAGGGCCCGAAGGCTGAGCCTCCCTCCATGGAGGAAACAAACCCAGGTTCTCTGCAAAACTACCAGTTCTCCACTGAGAGAGCACCCAAGTCCCAAGTTACATTATTTTAAACACACAACAAAAGGCTGGTTCCATGAACAATTACCAAATGATCAAGAAATATAATTACAACCAGTTAATGTTTGCAATGACTGTGGGACTACACACTTTTTCTGGGCAGTAAAGTATTATGCAGCAGACAAGGTTACTAAGAATGAAGGCTACAACTAAGCTATCCACCCAGCCCAGTCTAATGAGCTTTTTTAAGATTTTAATTTTTAAACTTATGTGTATATTATTAGGTCTGTGCATGTGGGTGCAGTGACCTTGAAAGTCAAAAGAGGGTGGTAACGGATCCCTTGGAGTTGCTGTGAGCCTCCTAACGAGGGTTCTGAGGATAAAACCCTGGGAGGCTTCTGGGGGAACAGCAAGCATTCACCCCTGAGCCATCTTTCCTGCCCCATCCTATACACCTTTTGGTCTAAACTACAGAAAGACTTTTATGCAAATCATTATCAGTGTGTTATCAATACAAGGAGTACTAAGTCAAATCAAGACATAATATGTTATATTAAGTTACCCAGCAAATTATTTCCATAAAATATTAGCTACTGCCTATACGAAAAAACAATGCAGGTGTTATAGTTCAAATACAACTTTCTAGGAGACAATTCAAGGCCCACATGTAATTAATACAAGTCTACCCAATAATTAACATTTAAAAGAACACTTCCTTGTAAGCACAATGGTAAGTCTACAGGCAAGCCTATTATTTTTGAGGTAATGTGCTACTAGAGCTTGGATAGAAAAACCTCTACAAAAAGGATGAGCTCTAGAATTGATAATACATTATTAGATTCTAGCTACTACAAGTCTATCTGATTTTAAACAAATGTCTGCAAGCAAAGGTTTATGGAATAATTTTAAATATTAGAAGCACAAAATGGATTACTATAGTAACAAATGATCATATTCCCAGCATTTGGGGGAAAGGCAGAAGGACCAGATATTTAAGACCAACCTTAACTAAATAGCAGATTGAGGCAAGCTGGCACTTCATAAGCCCTTTCTCAACAAGAAGAGAAAAAAAATCACAAAATAAATTTTTGTCAGTAAAAACCCTTACTGTGGACATCTGTTCTCTAGTCACTAGTCCACTGATATTATATTGCCTCAGCATAAACTGTTGTTGCATATTAAATAATAATTATACAGAAATGACAGGCTGAAGAACGCTATTTTTCATGTCTCATACTAGTATGTGAGGCACAAAATCAAAAAGAAAACAAAGGAGCTTAAAATAAAAATAATATTAAAAAAACACAACTCAATTTAAAGCTCCTTAAATCATGTATTTTGGCGACACCATGTGGCAGAACTATAAATTGCTGTTGACATCCACCATTGTAATCTACTTGAATATTTAATATGAGGGGGATTTTTAAACTATTTTATCAGCTAAATGGCAAAATTAGAAAATCAATACAAAGATAGCGACTGTTGAAAATAAATATATTGAAGCAAGAATTCTAGGAATATGTTAGACAGATGTTGGAGGCACAGAGGTTTGTGGACACCAATAAGAATTAGGGGGAAACTGGAATGTCACCTGCCATCTGCCCAGAAGGCTGCAAGTGGACATGGTTCACAGCTTGGTGACATTTGCACTGTCTGTGTGGTCAGCATCCTCATCCAGATCCTTACTGTCTGTGATTTTGCTTAATTAAATTAGTTTAATCTTTTATGTATAATTTCTTAGTATCTTTGTACGATGTGTGTCTGTGTGTCTGTAACCACCATGGCCATCAGAATAACTGTCTGAAAGAGGCAAGAAGGTAGTCTTGTTCAAAACTCTGCCAATCTATAGAACCTATCTTCTTGGAAGGTGTCACATGTAAAAGATGTCACACACATTTCACAAAATGTTTCAATTATGTATATATTAGGTCTACCATTATTGCAGTGACCTTGAAAGTCAGAATAAAGTCTTAAACTTTACTGTGTACATAGGACTGAATTCATTATCAAGCACACACTATACAAAGATACTAAGAAATTATACCATAAAAGATTAAACTAATTTAATTTATAAGCAAAATCGCAGTAAACAACTTTAAGCAGTTAATGAATATAACTACATAACAAATATAGCCCTGATATACTTTAACACTAGTTTTTGAAATACTGTTACAAAAAATGTTTCTGAACTTCTACATAATTGTTTTATAAACTTGGTTTGACTATAATTTACAGGAAGCTAGACAGTGGTGTTACACACCTTTAAGCCAAGCACTTGGCAGGCAGAAGTAGATAGATCCTTGTGAGTTCAACACTAGCCTGGTCTACAGGACACCTAGGGCTGCAGAGAAGGCCTTTCTCAGATAGATATGATAGATGGATGGAGAGACGGACAGACGGATGGACAGACGGATGGACAGATGAACAGACATATGGATAGATGGTCTAATAGACATATGGACAGGTGGGCAGGCAGGCAGGTTGGTGAAAATTTCAGAGAAGTAAATAACCAAAAGGCTACACAATCACAAATGAGCTGGATGACTAACTCACTTTTTCATACTGCTGTTGAGCTATGAAAAATTTCACAGCATACAGGAGGCACAGGCAGGAAGATTTCTGAGTCTTAATCAAGCCTGGTCTACGTAGTATTTTCCAGGTCAGCCAGAGTTACACAGTTGAGACCCTATCTCAAAAAAAAAAAAAGTCATACATATCTTTAATTGTATAAAGAAATAATATGCCAATAAAGGGTTAACTCAGGGAAATAAAGCTCCTGATTTTAAATTATCAGAACCCAAATATGTGTGTTGGCAGATATAAACATACTGAGGTGTTATTTTGCTGCACAGATATTTGATGTGCCCTTTAATAATTTAAATAAAGCTATAAATTTGTGAGATAAAAAGAACCCTTAGAAACCCAGGTGTTGTGGCACGCTCCTTTAATCCCAGGACTCAGGAGAGAGAGGCACAAGTATATCTTGTGAGTTGAAGACCAGCCTGGTCTACTTATCAACTTTTAGACTAACAAGAGCTACAGACTCTCAAAAACCTTCCAAGAGCCCACACCAAATAACCCTGACATTTTGAAGTCTAAATGCCAAATCACTCATACCACATGTACATTCAGTGCTGACGCTGAGTGAAACTACAGGAGTTTTATGCTTTGGTTCTAGTCCTCCATTAAGCGGCTTCATTCATATTAACTGCAGAGTATTAATAAGTGCTATCAAGGCAAGAATTATGATGATTAAGGTCCTTCAAAAAACTAGTCCCTCTTTAAGGGCCAAAGACACATAGTTGAGTTAATGGAATTTTGGTCTTATCATTTGGTCATGTGAAAATGAATTGTGTAAAATGTTAAAACTGATGGCTGTTTCTCATTTAACAAGGTGAATTTTAAAGCAAATTCAACTATTTTATTCTTTTAAGTATCGATTTGCAATAGTATGAAAGATCTCTACTTAAATCTAGAAGGAATATAATCTGAAAGAATTTTCCTTTATTTACAATGACAGCTTCCATTGTATTATAACCATTATTTTATATTTAGCTTAAATATCTATTAGAATTATTTTTAACAAAAACTAAAGTTTTCAATTTCAAAACAATTATTGACAAATTCTCTAAATCTAAAACCCTGTGTATGTTTTATAGTTTGCCCATCAATCTGGAAATAATAGCTCATGAGAAAAAAAGCACCAATTATCTTTCAGGTCAAAGCTCACAATAGTAATACTTTTTCCTCAGCATCTAACTAAAGTTGTGTGACACAGAGAAGTCAACACCTAATTACCTAATGTGAAGACAAAAAATAAAATATTTACAAAATTCCATTCAACAACATAAAATATTTACAAAATTCTATTCAACAATTAGAAAAAGTAATAAACCCTATGTATCTTTTCAAATCAGATACAAGATGCATTAGATATCAGCTGCCAATTAGAGAGAAAAGCAGTGATATTAAAACCATGAACATTGACACATAAAAGTTTCTACAAATGAGAATTCTCTAAAAAAATTACTTGCTCATGGAAAAAGCAAGTATATACTGTAAACTGTTTCAAAAAGAAAAATGAAGGAAAGTTCAATTAACTGATGTCACATCTCTGAATTTCCTCAATTCTTAAAATCTGCCAGAGATCTCCCAAGCAAACCTTCCCAGCGCTACCTCAAGAATCTTTCCAGCAGACAATCTCTCACACAAGAAAACAAATCTGCCACCGGCATCACAGAGCTCCCGACCCTGACACAAGGAAAGACGTGCCTGGCCTGGAGTAAGTGGTGAACACACTGCTTGACAAGGTCATTCAGAGCAACATGTATCAAGCCTCTATGTCTCTCCTTCCTCTCATTTTCTAGCAAAAAATAAAAAATAAGTGTGAACAGAGTCACATTTAAAAAGAACTGATGGTCAATTATTTTACATGTCTCCACTGACCAAACATTAAGTACAGAGCCTAACCTACATGCCTGCATTTGACCCATTAAATTCGCTGACTTCAGGAGATTGAACCAGAAAGAAATCAAGTTTCAAGGCTAGTATGAGCCAAAACAGCAAGTTCCTGTCTCAGAAACCTACATACATCAATAGGTAAACTTATGAAATATATCATTCTTATTTTACATGAAATGAAATTTAAGTATTTTTAATTTTTAAAAATAAGCACTGCACTTTTAATAGTAAGTAACTGAATGCTTATCTCACTGATGACTGAGGTGAGGAAAGTTCTTCTGATATGAACATAGCAACAGGCTCTAACTTTGAAGTGAGAATAAAAGGTTCTATTAGCGATGAACCCTCCCCAACCCAATTTGGCCTCTTTCTACCAAAGGTATTTCATCAGAAGAGAGCTTGCTTTAGTTAGAACAAAAACTACATTTTTAACTACTAAGGTTCTTCCAGTCAAGTCACTTGAAGTGAATAGCATGGCTTCTAATACTCATTCAGATGTCTACTATCCATAAAGGCCTGCATTGATTTTTTGTTTCAAAACAAATGGTCATTTAAACACATAGCATCTTTTATTCCTGTTCAAGCTTTCAAACTTGAAAACTGGGGACAGCAAGCCCAAGATTATAAGGAAACATATATATATATATATATATACATATATATATATATATGTATATATATATATTAACAGCACATTCTTGAAGAGATGGAAAATAAACAGTTAAGTGGTTGTTTATACCACATACAAGATAGGCAAAGCTCACCTGGTCAGACTGGGTTTAGCTTGGTGGTAAATAGATAGCTTAGCAATGTCGTTTTAAAAACCCACCAAGATAAAACTGGACAATGATGAAAAAGACCCAATTAGCAAGGTTAAAGGAATATCAAAACAAATTCTAAGAATTTAATATAGCCAAAGAAAATATCTTTAAGTAACTCATACTATCTACAAAATTAAATTTCTGAAGTGCTTTTTGAAAATAAAGCCAAAAATGTGTTAATATATTAAAAACTCTACCTGAGTCACTCTTAAGAATCAGTAATAATTGCTCAAACCTCAAGAAAGCAAAAAGTAGTGCTTGGTAGACTGAGAAGAGTATGTGAGGCACACTTCACCCACTATCACCTTCTAGAACACATCATTGCCACCAACTAGCCTCAACTGCGGCATAAACCCCTTCACTGTTCACCTAAGGGAAAGCTGTGCTAGACAGGAAGGCCTCAGCCCTGTAAGAACTGCCATTAAGGATCCAACATTACTAAAGGAAGGAGGAAGCAAGAACACTGTTACTTAACTTCCACATGGTACACAGCACCTCCTGCCTACACATATTTCCTGACCCTGCTTAAGATCTTTAAAGGCCTCACATATGCTTTCTGCCAAGGCTTCCTAGATTCTTGATCTAGATTTTCCACTTCCATTCTCTCCTGTCCCTGGCTTACCTGAACAGTATTGTCAACAGCCTCCATTTAAGACTCTAATCACACACTGTAAGTATTGTTGTACTGTGTTCCCTACTTACACCCTTAGACCTGGTTACTGTGCCCTAATAAGCTCTAGGGTTTACAATAATTTTTTTTGAAACCCTGAGGATTTAACACAGGGCCATTTATCTGCTAAATTTATACTTCAGCCCAAATAGATACTAAAATAGATACTAATCATATTCTATTAAATCTTCTCCTTGAATAGAAACACAAAAAGATACATAAAATATAACCTGTTTTTTTAACTAAAAATTCTGATACAATATTAATAAAATCAAAAATAAGTGATTTAAACAATATACATGCACACTCTAGCAGGTGTCTAGTCTGTGGCATGTGGAATGCATATACACCAGGGTCGCTATGAATAGAGCCAAACATACAACTGTAAATGTACTCTAAACATTGAGCTCTGTTTTGAAAATATTCAACCTCAATTGTGCAGCTCTCAAGTGTGAACATTGTGTATGACAATATTGGGTCAAATGTGAAAGGTTGGACATATCTGCCAGAGTACTGGCTAGTTTTATGTCAACTTGACACAAATTCGACTCATTAAGGAAAAGGGACTCTCAGCTGAGAAACTGTCCCACCAAATTGGCCTGTGGGCAAACTTATTTTCTTAATCTCCGTTTTCTATGAGAGGGCTCACCTAACTGTGGATAGTGCCAGCCCTTGGCTGGCAGCCCTAGGTGCTATAAGAAAGCAGACTGAACAAGCCATGTGGGCAGAGCCAATAAACACCATTCCTTCAAGTCCTCTTGCCTCCAGGTTCCTACTTGAGTTCTATACTGGCTTCCTTCGATGATAGTATTACTGCATTATGTAAGTTAAGCTATATAACACCCTTTCCTCCCCAGACTGTTTTTGGTTGTGATATTTGATCAGAACAACAGAAACCATAATTAAGACACACAGCTAATTTTATCACTAAACAAGAAAGTTAGAAATAGGCTATCTTTTCTCAGATCAGTAATAGTGAAGTATAGCCCTAGGGCTAAATTTAAAAATATCTCCAGAGGGGAGTTAAAAGGCTATTAAAGAGCTTCTGATTCCATGCCTCCATGTGAAATCGTATCCTTATGTGCCAACTGGATGGGCAAACCCTTGTCTATCTAAAAATATGCTAGAAACATATAATAATTAGGACAACACTGAAAGGTTATAATGCCTTTTTCCTTAGAGTATCAAGCAAGCATATTTTATATATCCTAATTCTCAAGTCATCCTGCCAACATATACGAAAACGCTGTTGTTTAAAAACATGAAATTTGAAGAAAATTGTCATCAATATCTCTTAATGATGCTTTTTGCCTTTCATGAGTCATAACTACAAATTTCCAGATTGGTGAGCATAAAGTTATGTCTACATATGACCTGCATGAAACATCTCTGATTTTATGAATCTCTAACCCTTCCCACCAAAAATTCTTTGTGTAGACTTCACCAAAGATTTCACAGAATAAAATTTGTAAAATAAAAAATTCTGTAACATATATCAGACTTTTTAATCAAATGAGGATTAGCTATTAAGAAAGAATAAAATAATGAAACAGAGCCTAAACTTTATAGCCAAAACTAAACTTCTAAGTTAGTAGTACTTAAAAAGCAATATGTAGGAAAATTATACAGGAGCCACGTCTCAGGAAAATTATGAGTTTTGAATTTGTGGTCCTCCTGTTCTGGTCTCAGAGAACCAAGATAAAATTTCAAGACTCACCACTAATGTTCAGAGTTCAAATCAAGGACTGTATATCTACCACAGTATTCTCTAATGTCAACACATCAAGTACTTCTAAACTCACCCAAATGAAGCAGCGTAAACTGAGCTGCCAGTTCCTTTGCATCCTCCAGCGTCGTGCAGAGTTTATCTGGCATGAAGTAACTCTGGGATCCATTTGCAATTGCAGGAATAACTATCTTATACACCAACA
>NW_022196898.1:31841519-31844343 GCF_008632895.1 Mastomys coucha
GAAGCACGCTGGGAGTCCCAGAAGAGAGGGTAGCGCTAACAGGGGAAAGACTATTTATTGAGCTGCGAAGGAAATTGTAGTCTGCTTATTTCCTCCAAATTCTTCTACACAGGTCCAGGCTGAAGAGACTGTGTTCCCTGTCCAAATGAAGCAGCGTAAACTGAGCTGCTAGTTCCTTTGCATCCTCCAGCATCGTGCAGACTTTATCTGGCATGAAGTAACTCTGGGATCCATTTGCAATTGCAGGAATAACTATCTTATACACCAACAGTACTTTTCCATCCTGACTGGTTGTTGAATACAAATAATATTCTGGTGGTGCCCAATTATTTTTGTTGCAGTAATAATCCAAATGCATCACTGCAGAATTAAAATGATTGGATTTTAAAGAATACATACTAATTGGGGTAAGCTTTGTTCCAGGAAAAAAAGGATAAGTACATCTTTCAATCTCAGGGGGGCTTGGACTATGCTGGCCATTGAGACGAGCGGGAAGAGTTGGTGGCTTGCCTAGACTTTTGGAGTGGCTCTCTTCCTTGTTAGCATATACAAGTAGGTTTTCAGAATTGGGGCTGATCTGGCCATTAAGATGCTGTCGCCAAGTATTTTCCTTATTTACTGGCTTTGCCAGGGTTACCTCAATACTGGCTCCATCAATGCATTTTCCATTCATAACAGACATGGCAGCTACTGCATCTTCTCGGTTGAAAAAGTGAACAAATGCATAATCTCTAAGTTTCTTTACGCGTTCCACTGCACCAGGCTTGAATTTATTGAATTCTGCTTTAATTGTTTCCTCTGTAGTTGAGATCATCAGATTTCTTACATAGAGAACTTTAACTCTCTGCATGGTTTCCTCATCAACTTCCTTCTCTGGATCAGCCCAATCTACCTGAATGGTGTGGCCCCAGAGTTGAAATGTTCCTGAAAAAAATTGCATGAATTAACTTTAAGGTAACTAGAGCAAAGAGTACAAGTCTAAAGAGCGACATATAATAATTTCTCCAAGTAAACAGAAACTCAAACACATATCAATAAATCTGATTAACCACTTATGCCTATTCACACTAAAGTTTTTATTAAAGCAAACCTAATCAGAACTTATGACAGACTTTAAGTTGGTAAGACAAGACTTTAAAGATTAAATAATTAAAATAATGTTCTCTGGATTTTACGAAACATAATTAACCACGTTAAATACATATGAAAGTGTCAGAGTATAGACACGTTCAGTAATTGGCAAATGTAACTCATTTTGCAGGAACAATTTCTTGTACCTTATAGTCATTTAGTTTACTTCCGCAATAAAATAATTCTTCATTCCTTTTCATGTGGCATTATATAGCTTGATAATAATGTTCTAAACTTTACTGATTCTTTTTCAAATTTATAATGGGATTAATATGTAAAGTAATCTTTGAAAGGACTATCTTACCCGGAATCAGCTTTCTCCTGGCCATAGCAGCAGCTCTGTGGGACTCATACTCAACAAAGGCGAAACCACGGTTCTTGGTTTTGTCAGTTGCACTTGGATAAACAATCACATCTACAACACCTTCTGTAACTTTCTTCATTTCATCCAAAATTTCTTCCTTTTTCTTTTCTTTGGGAATTGCTCCAATAAATAATCTGCAATTATCCAAGCTTACACACACACCAATAAACTTCCCTGGTCGAATCTCATAATTGTTAAGAATCCGGATGGCTAATTGGGCTTCTTCTTTAGTAGTATACATCACAAATGCATAACCTCTATTTTCACCACTAAATTCCATCATCAGTCGAAACTCATATATCTTCCCAGCTCTTTCAAATACAGGAACCAGTTCATCTTCATACATATCACGAGGTATTTTTCCAACAAAAACTTCACAACCTCTAGGGGGAGGTGGACCTTCCCAACCTGAAAAATAAAGATAAACACAACAAAAAATAAATTCTACAAAGCTATATTCATAACTGAATCATTACTCACTCAACAAATTGTCTACAAACAGTATTCTAAGTATTGAAGTACAAAAACAAATGAAGTTCCTTCCCTTCTGAAGCTTACTGTAACAAAACTTTAGGAGACAGTATAAATGACAAAATTCTATGAGGAAAATACAGCCATACAAGAGGTGTCACTATTGATAAAATAGGTAAATCTCTGAACACCAAGTTTGTGCAATGACCTAAGTGAAGCAAAGAGTTAGGTATAATGATTATCAGGGAGAGGAGAAATCAAGAGAAAACTACACTACAGATGCCTTCCTGCCTAAAGTGTACTACATGGAGGAGAGCAGTAGCAAGGGCCGTAGCAACGGAGGAAACTAGAAGGCAGAGTTCTGTGTAGTCATTTTGAGAGTCTGAGCAAAGGGAATGCACTCTTAGAATGGTAAGGTACTATGCCTATTTGAATCTGTCCATGGAAATACTATGCCCTCCACTCACTGCTCCTTCAAAATCCTCCCCAAATGACTTGTCTGTAATGCCTATACTTTTTCCCAATGCTCCGAATCATAATTTATTTCTCAATCCAAACCAAGTTATTTCTCAACCACTTCTTAAATAAGAGCAACATTTTAAATAAATTCATCTCTCTCAAACCATAAATCATGGCTGAGACTGGTTGAGGTGCCTGTGATTACACCTCACCTAATGACTATGTTAAAGATTTAATTTAAACATGTTATAAGCAAACCCCCACCTGGAGGAGGACCACCAAATTTCCTTTGCCCATTTTCTTGGACCATGTTGTAGCCAGTCTTTTCCATCAGAGCCAGTAGTGCGGCTTCATTCTGAGTGCCAGTGCGTACTTTACTGCATCCATTTGTTCCATCGG
>NW_022196898.1:31844354-31904685 GCF_008632895.1 Mastomys coucha
AGAGCCAGTAGTGCGGCTTCATTCTGAGTGCCAGTGCGTACTTTACTGCATCCATTTGTTCCATCGGCGTTTTCTTCATTCATGGCTGCAATTCCTAAAACAAAGTCAAATAACTGTAAGCTCATAGCACAGCTCCAGGAGTCTAGAGAGCATTTCTTTGGATTGCATGAAGCCAGACAGTTGTGGCTGACAAGTATGGTGACTAACCTTCACTCTTTAAGGTCTGCCAAAGCAGTTTCCAGCTTCACTATAACAGAAACTGGAAAATTGTTTTTCAAGCTACTCTTCTATTAAGCAGTACCTTTAGATAATCTAAGTAGGAGAAAGGGTGAAAAAGGAGAACAGAATAAAGAATGAGAAATCAGAAGTGAGAGTTAGGTAAAAAGAAACCCACAAAGTAGCAAAATACACTTCCATCAATGAATCCAAGGTTACCCGCCAATCTACACAGCCAGGGTTTTAAGTAATTCTTTTATATGGCCCAACTGTATCTTTTCTGTGAGTACAAATAGCACACTTGTCAGATACACATGACCTTCATGTTCTCAGCAATCTTCAAGAGTTTCAACAATTTCCAAAAACAAAGCCTTCATATCTGCCCATCTGTATCTACTAGAAGTTACCAGAGTGGATAGAAACATATAAGTACCAGTCATCTGAGAAGAAACAGCAGCAATGTGATATCTCATTTGCATCAGTTTAAGGGACTTTCATTAACTGGATGAATAGGAACATTCTTCAGCATCCTATATGAAATGTACATATGTATGTATATGATTTCATGTGTGGTGCTGAGCATGCTCACGCATATGTATGCATTTGGAAGCCAATAACCAACCTTGCATGTGACTCCTCTGTGCTAGATACAAGTACATGCCACCATGTCCAGTTTTTTCTTTTTCTTTTTCTTTTTACTAGGATAAAACTTAGGTCCTCATACCTACATGACAAGTACTTTTCCAATTGACTTAACTCCCTACTGTATTTTAATTTCTAAAATTACCATATTTGCATTTCCTAATGATCAACATTGTAGTCATCTCTCACATAGCATTATTATAAATAATTACAAAAATTTTAAATTCATATTATGGAGAGCACACTGAAAAATTTCTTGGCTGCAAATATAATCTTCCTAATTACAAAATGGAAACCAGGCCACTGTGGTATATAGCATTGTTAGAATTCCATTTAGTCCTTGGCCATACCACCTGATCATGGCCAATCTTGTGTAATCTTAGAAGCTAAGCAGAGTTATGGTTAGTATTTTAAGATGGAAGAAATAAAAAATTTAAGCCAGTGCACCTCAATTTTGGCCTTTCTTCTTTGATAAATATTAGAATGGCTGTACATTTATTTATTTATTTATTTTATCTTATTTTATTTTTTGGTTTTTCGAGACAGGGTTTCTCTGTGTAGCCGTAGCTGTCCTGGAACTCACTCTGTAGACCAGGCTGGCCTCGAACTCAGAAATCTGCCTGCCTCTGCCTCCCAAGTGCTGGGATTAAAAGTGTGTGCCACCGCCGCCCATGTACATTTATTTTTTAGGTGTTCACAGTATTGATATAGGTTGCACTGTATTTCAGAAACAACTTTCATTTCTCAAAGTGGTGTAGGTGTGACACAACAAATACAAACTCCAACTGACTACACACCCTGGAGCACAGTTTCATAGTAGTTCTAGAGAGGATGGGACTGGAAAGGATGTCACCAGTTTGTTCTAGGGCATCATATATACTGCATATCAGATATTTATAATCCATTAACAGTAGCAAAATTACAGTTACAAGTAGCAACAAAACAATTTTATGGTTGGGGGTCACTATATCGTGAGGATTTGTATTTAAAAATCTCAGCTTGGGAAGGTTGAAAACCTCTGGTCTAGAGCAAGGGAGACTACCACCATAGTGCTCATCTAGTACTTGGATCTATATTCACTCTACTGGTTCTATTCCTCTAGAGAACAGTGTACAATTTTAAACAGGATAGCCAGGTTGGGCCTCATGGAGAAAAGAAACAGGGAAGTTTTCATCTAAGAATCAGAGAACCTACACATACACCTATAGGTAAGAACATGACATATAGAGAGACAGCGTCAGAGAGAAAGGAAGAGAGAGAGACAGAGAGAGAAACAGACAGACAGAGGGGCAGAAAGAGACAGAGAGAGAAAAACAGAGAGACAGAGAGATAGACAATGGATAAGCGTGTCGGCCATGTACGATATACAGCAAAAAGAACATAAGAAAGTAGGGAGAGTGCTCAGGACAGTAACCACCACCAAGGCACATTTGCCTTTAAGCTGGGTGACCAACTAATTTCGTATGGAATTAAATGAGAATCATTGAAAATTGTGAGCACAGAAATAATTTGATTGTCCAGTCTTATGGACTACTACTATGGAGTGATGAAGGTGACAGAGACAAAATCTGAGGGGCAACATTTAAGAGACAGCTTTGTGTAAAAGTATACCCTAGAGAATTTTCAGACTTCATGGAATGAGTCAAAATCGAGGATAACAGCAAACTCGGAGTCAGAGAACTAAAAGAGAAACACTGACCAGATTTTATGGGTAGATAGAGCTCAGTTTTGGACATACTAAATTTGAGTATCTATTAAATGATCAATCCAAAGTCTAACAAATGTTTAAAGGGCAAATTCAAAGCCCCCAGAAGTAGTGTGAGTCATATTCAACTGTAGTTTGTTTATTATGTGAAAAGGGCAATATCTACTCAACCCCAGCAAACTGTTAACATGGAGAAAAGTACCTTCACCCACTGTGGTGGGTAGTATTGCCAACTTGTCAGTATCCAGAGTCACCTGCAAGATCCATCTCTGGAGGAATAATCTGGATTGTGTTAACTGATTTAAGAAGTCCATCTCAATTTTAAGTGGATCCTGGACTGTATGAACTATGGAAAATGAAGGAGAGGATTCACCTCTTCTCTGATTGCTGACTGTAGAAGCAATGTAGCCAACCACTTCAAACTGCTGCCTCCTTCACCTCCCTGAAAGATGAACTGTACTACTGATATGTGAGCTAAATAACTCTCCTTTAAACTGATATTGCCAGCATACTCTATTACAGCAACAGGGAAAGAACCTATGCTACCCCAAAATAACAAATGTTATGATTTTTTTAAAAGAAGCCATAAATTCAGATTTTTAATGTGAAATTTCTCAAATTTAAAAACTGGAAACTATATAGACTTCTATAAACCAAACAAAATAGCCACAGATTTCCTATGGCCTGATCTCTGACCCATCAACACTTTCCCTGGTACCTATAGCAGGCACTAAAACATTTCTTGAAGATCCCAACAAAAACTTTAGAAAAAAATAACAACGTTCCATTAACTGTTTGCAGTTATATTTCAAACCAGCAACTTTTTATAACAATATTTGGCAACTTCTATAAAATACAAAATACACATGTACTTGGTAACCCAAAAATGTAAGCTACAGATAGAATTGCCCAAGTATACAAAGATATGCACAAATTCAATGGTTACGGTATATAAAAGCAATAACTTACAAATAACTATCAACAGATTGCACAAACTGAGTTAAAAAATAATCATATAACTATACAGTGGCATGTTGGAGGTGTATTAAAGAATGACATGCCTAGAGCAGGAGACACGCTCAGTGGTTAAGAGTGCTTGTTGCTCTTCCATTCCAGGGGATCAGAGGCTTTCTCCTGCTCTCTCTCTCCGAGTATACATACATACATATTAGCCAAATATTCATAAATTTAATTTACAAAAATTTTCAAAAAAGAATATCATGTCTTTGTGTGTACTGAATATAGAAAAACTTGAAAGAACACTCTACAGAAAACAAGGCATTCACTACATTGTACATTGTACATACTACCAACTGTAAATGTTTGGTTTTTTAGATAAGTATGTATACATTCAGAAATTTTTTTACATGTGTATATAAAAATTATGGAGTAATTTACAAGAAACTTTAAAAACTGCCATCATTGGTGAAAATAGACCTTTCTTCTCACTTCTCTGTGTAAGAACTCTCTCAGGCAGATTCTCTTTATGTTTGTTTTGAGACAGGATCTTGCTACTACCTCTGCAACCCAGGCTTGCCCTCAACCCACAGCAACCCTCCCAAGTGCTGGGATTGCAAGCACAGCTCACCATGCCTAGCTTCCTAATGTTCCTTAAAGACAAACTCCAACACATGTAGAAAATTACAATGGACTTCTCTGAGTTTCCCTTCCCAACTTCATTTCTTAGGTACCCAACACAATGCATACTTATTTATGATTTCCCAGATGTGCCATACTCTCATCTGTCATCCCTGATGTTCACTGACACTATGAGTGTCCTCTACTTCCTTTGACTTTCTTACTATTAATTCTCTCCAAGACAAAGCTCCAACTTCAAATTAGGTATTTCTCAGAGTGTTGTGATAACCAATCCCCTCCTCTCCTAACTCGACAGTCTCTTCCCTCAGACCCCACCAGACCTTAAGGTACAGTCTTTATTTCCCTAGTACCACACAGTACCCTGTTACGATTCATATTCAGTAAAGAAAATGAAGAGACATTATGATTTCACATGACTTGGATGATATCCCATTTACTCCTTTTAATATTCCTATGAGATAAATACCATTCTTGCTAACTTAAAATCACTGAGACAAACATGAGTAAAATTATAAACTGTGAGAACAGATAACCACATTAGGTATTTGTCTATGAAAATGTTGCCCCACTTCAACATTTCTACCCACTTGCAATCTATCCATCAAATTGCCTACTTTGCCAACTTTCCTTAAGACATTACTCTTCATATTAAAAAAAAAAATTGTTCAGGGAGACAGTTCAATCAGAAAAGTTCTTGAATCTGGGTTCTATCTCCAGAACCCATACAAAAAAAAAAAAAAAATGTGATAGATCTCTGGGGCTGGCTAACCAAACAGCTCCAGTTCAATGAAGAAACCCAGATTCAAAATAAATAAGTAAATGGTGGCCAATGTCTGAGGAAACAACACACACAGAGGAAATAGCATCCACCTGTCCAGATAAAATCAGAAAACACTTGTAAAATCTCCTAGTCTGGCCTGATCTGGTGGCACTAACTTTAATCCCAGCACTCTGGAGATAAAAGGCAGATCTGTGTAAGTACGAAGGCAGTTTGGTCTACTTGGGGAGTTCCAAGACAGCCAGAGATATGCACAGTAAGACCCTGCCTGTAAAATTAAATAAATAAAATTAAATTAAAAAGCAAACAAAAGCTAAAACTAAACCAAACAAACAAGCAAAAAAGGCCATCTAGTCTGAGCAGTGATTAAAACCAGAAGTTTTCAGTGTCTTACTCCACACTGTTCTATCATGACAAAGAAGACCCACCCATGAACATAATCTGAATCTGAATATTCATCTCTCTATATATTCATGTCTATGTGAAATTCTGCAAGGGAGGAATTTTCTTACTTAGCCAGGGTGTCCTTGAACTGCCCCAGCCTCTCAACTGCTGGGATTATTCACACAATAATGCTATATTTTAAAGACTAAATTACAGCATCACTAACAGCTCTCATTGTCTTCCTTTGCTTGTTTCAGAATAAGAGACACAATCTCATCTCTCCTTATCATTTTTAGGTTCCTCTAACTTAAACAAGAAGTTGAAAAGGATCTCAAACCTTTATTAGCACTGAATGTGTGCCTTTCCCTATAATTCAGGAATAAATTGTCTATGGCCTGCAACTTCAGCACCTCCTAAGGCATGTACTCCTTTGCACACACATCATACACAGATATTACACACTATATATGTCTATGTATCTTTCAGATTTGTATTGTCTTTCGAAAAGAATACAGTGAAAAAACAGACGAGTAAATAATTATTTCAAAACATATAGGAAAGAATAATCAGTCTAAAGGGCTTTGTTCTATTTATAGTCTAACTTAAACTAAAACGTCATCTGCATTATCACAAAAATTTCTCAGACTATAAAGGAGAACCTTATATAGTTTTAGTCTTTAAATTATGTGTAGTTTAATAATTTAAGACACAAAACCCCTTTTCTACAAAGCACATTCTATTTTCATGATTTGTATCTTGTGAATGTTAAATTCCAGATTTGTTATCTCAGGTGTTACTGAGCTGGCCAATGCCAATTTTGAGCAATATTTATTTTAGTAAGATAGGGTACTTCAGACAACATGTTCGAAAATAAAAAAAAATGTGGTCCTATGTTTCTAAAACATTTTATAAATACAAGTTTAGAGACAGATCACTTCTATTTCATTTTAAACTATTTCTATTATAAATGAGTGTGTTTGATTGCAAAGGTGAAATATGTTTAAAACTTTTAGTACTAGGTATTTCATGCATGTAGAACCGACTTAAATTTAGGATGATAAAAAGAAGCGAACTATTTAGAAAAATCACTTGTGGTCACAATATGCAGTGGGTTACTCCACCTGAGAACCTGAGTTCCACCCTTGAACCCAACCAGGGAGAGAAGCAACTGAAAGTTGTCCCAACTTTCACGCAAGCCCCTGCACTCACACATGGAAAATTTGTTTCAAATCACTGCAAACATATTTTAAATACTAAACACGAAAGCTTTGTGCTCTTTTAATTTATGAGAGATATCTATAAATGCTTTCCTAACTAAAGACAATAGCTATCATCTATGGTATCATTTGTAGTCCTATTAATTTGAATACAGAAACCACATTTTCCCTCATTTTTTTTTACCATGCCAACCATCAATACAAAAGTAACAGCATTCAAAATTTAAATTTACACAAATTACTTATTTGCAACCCTTTCTTAACTTATGGTATGTCTTAAGTTTTTCACCAACAAAAAAATAATACCACTGAACGCTAAAAAGCAGAACTTCGCCCATACACACTTGAATATATTCTTGGTTTTAGTATTTCTTACCTTATAAGGATGTTTGCACCTTACATGAGCTGTTTTATAATTCTGGCATTAATATTAAAGTCAAAGACTCTGATATGAAAATTAGCACTTAAAACATGGCCACACGCAGGAAATAAGGCATCAGCTGGTATTTGGCAAATACTGTACTAACAAGATATGAATGTCCTCGGTGGCATACAGTCAGTGGTTAGGGGCACTCCTTTAAACAGGTATACTTAAAAGCAAATCTACCTATTTGGGCGCTTAAGTAAGTTCAATTCCGAAAAGACTACAAAGGAAGTTTCTCGAACACCTCATTGCCTTGACCCTTGGAATGAAAATGGCTAGTTATTTAAATTAGCCGATTTTCACATGTATAGTCATCCTGCTTCCTGGTTTTAACTTAATTCCAGAAGGCTAAACGGGGTGCGTTCTCCGAGTCCACTAGGGTCCCCTCAGGAATTCACCGGGAAGCTGACCCACCCTGCAGGAGGCCAGGAGCCTCCATCATCCATCCGGGGAATCCCCTGCACCTGCTCCGTGGTCCTCCCGCACCCCAGGCTGCACTGCGAGCGTTATCGGGCCCGTCGGGCAGTTGGCTCCCGACAACAAACTCACGCAGATCCCCTCGGCGGCCCGGCCGGTTCCCAGTCGGGGCGGCGAAAAGTTCGAGGGCCCGGCCCGCTAGGAACTAGGGGGGGCGCGGCGAGCGGACGCAACGACGTCGGGAGGCCAGCGAGGTCGGAAGCGGCGGCCAGAAGCCCGAGGCCCCGGACCATCTGTCGACTGGACAGCCGCGCAGGGAGCCCGAGGCCCCCGGGAGTCGCTGTCGACGGGGCGGCCACGCAGGAGGCCTGAGGCCCCCTGGAGCCGCTGTAGACGGGGCGGCCACGCAGGCCAGCCCGCGGACGCCGCCCGACCGTGGCGCCCCGGGCCAGCGCGAGGGCATCCCCGACCGCGGCCGTTGGCAGCGGTTTGCCGGTCACCCCCGCCCCGCAGCTCCCATTCCCGCCTCACCCCGTCGAGTCTTCCAAGGCCAGACCTAAAAATCCCTGGACCAACGAGCACAAACTGCCGCCAGAGCCGGGGGGATCAGCGCTGCGGGCGAGCGGGCGGGCGGGCGGAAGCCGTGATCAGAGGAGTTGCCGCGGGGCCAGACGGGGCAGGGCGTGGCCAGGGGCGCTCGTGCTGTCCTCGCGCCTCGGGCGCGTGCCTCACGTGGAGTGGCCCCACCTCGACCAATCAGCGGCCGCCGGTGGGGGCGAGGAGGTGGGACGGAGGCTTGAAGCCGGTGGAGGCCCTTTCGCGACAGGCGAAGGGGGTCTTGGAATGGCACGCTCGCTGGCCAATCGGGAGGAGAACAGCGAGTCCCGGCGAGTGAAGTCTGGCTCGTGGAAGACTCGAAGGCGTTACTAAACAAGTTACAATGTGAACTTGCAGTGCCTCCCCTTCAGGGAGATGTAGGTAGGTTGAGAAAAAGTTCTTTGTCTTGTGGAATGGAGTTTGCAAATCTTGAACTCCCTGGTCTGATGCAAAACAGCCACGGGAACTATTGTAAATGAGGATGGGAGAGGTGGCTTCTAAAGCTCCTAAATTTCTTGATTCCCCCTTAAAACATATATGATGAGAGTGGGATGATAAACAACGTTATCAGAGTTTTAGCCCTTCTATGTTTCTACGAGCCAAAAGCAATTCCAGGGCATCTTCGTCGGTTCTCACAGTTTTGTTTTGTTTTGCTTTGTTTTGACCAAGTTATAGCATGTTTTACAGAGAACTGTAGACATTTACACAACGTGTATATCAAGCGGCTCATGATACGTACTATCCCAAAATGGGCCCCCAAGGAGAACACTATACCAGGGGCAGGTTGGTAACTCGGAAAGCAGTCATTCTTAAACTCTGCTCTACGCAGTATATTCCGAACAAGTTGAAAACCTGAGCCACATCTATTTGCTTGGCTTTGTTTTTTAAGATTTTTTTTTAACCTCAAAAACTGCAAGAGGAAGGTTTCTTAAACAGTGTTTGTTGTTGGGGTTTTTTTTTCCTCCAGGAAAAAAATGGTTCTTCACATTCTTCGTTTTCATGTCTACGCCTTGTCCTTTACATCAATGAATTTTACAGACTTTCTTTTACCGACTAGCTAATTTTTAAGCGTCGTTGCAGACGCTTGTAAGAGCCAGTAGGTGGCGACATTTTACTGAGATGTGAAAGCGGTCTTGGAGGTAGCCTGGGGGACTACTTAGCATTTCCAGTGTGTTCTCTTTTCACACCCCATCCATAGAATAAAGGATGTCAAGTAAACAAGATTTTCATAAAAGTCATTAGAGTGAGGCCTTAGAAACTTGCTTTAGGAAGACAATGTTAAAGACTCAAGTTACAGAATATGTCCTTTCCCTCAAAATCTTAAAGAAACTGAGCAAACTTTATTAGCAGATGTATTTTTTTCATTGACTGCTATAAAAGACTTGTGTCTTCTGCAACCAAAAAACAAAGGAATAGCCTATATTTCTTAATTTTTCAAGAAAAGGACATCTGAAACCTTTTTGCTATGAGAATTCTTTAAGAATAGACTCCAAAGTAGAAATTTTTAGAAGCTTTATGGTGAAAGATGATACAAAATGAAGAAAGATGTGAAATGTAGGTATTCTTTTGACCAGAAAGAAGCCAGAAGCAGGATAAGCCTTTGCTGAAAGAGAAAGCAGAAGAAAGATCTGTCAGCAGCTCTACTGGAAATTATGCTAACTATGGGCATGGAAAGAGAAGGTTAAACAGTGGAAGGGGCCAGGAGAAATAGTTCAGCATTTAAGAACAAAACTCTTGTTATTCTTCCAGAGGGCCTACATTCAATTCCAATGGTCTGTAACTCCACTTGTAGGAGATAGGCCACCTCTGGCCTCTGTGGGCACATACCCACATTGACACACACACACACACACACACACACACACACACACATACACACACACACCTGTACATAATTTAAAATTAATAAATATCTTTTAAAATGGAAGGAATGTGTAAAATAGTTGGTTAGAATAGCTTGGATGTATGTAAGTCTATTTTCCCTGTATGAAATACAAGCTTTGGGATTATTTAGATGTTAGTTTCCTAAATGTCCTATAAAATACAAACCCACAAAGGTAAGAAAAGTAATGGGAAGTCCTTATAAAATGTTTTCTTTCCAGCTTAGGCCTGATAGAATTAAAGGTGAATTTTCTATATAAAGGTCAGTGTGTTGCTAGAGATTCCTCCATCCGTATCTGGTCTTCATGACAAAGATCCAAAAACATGGCGACGACTGTGTGTTTCTAGAAGTCTTAGCAGGAGTATAGAGCTCCTGCACAGGAAACAGCCCTACTTTGCTCTGGTTACTCTTCAGTCAAGAGGATACCCTCTCAAAAGTGTATGTTTTGTTTTCTTTTCTTTTTATGATGGTGTGACAGTTAGAATTCCAGCACACTGGCCCACTCTCTCTTGGTGGTGTGAGACTTTTCTACAACAGAATGACAAAATGCACAGAACTTCCCATCACTGAACCAGGAGCCATTATCAAGAGGATTCTAAGGGAAGGTAGGTGCTTCAGCGATGGCTTTCTGGTAACAGAAATGAGGCATCTTTATGTCCTATCTGTATTGCCCTAGGGTTGACAGTCTTGCTTTCATGGCTGGAAAACAGAAATCAAGGTCTTTGTATGTGGATCAATGTCAAGGTATCAAACCCATGGCCAGAGCCTCAGTAAACATTAGTACAAATTGAAGGGAGTTCTGATGAAGCCAGGCTTCTCTGGTTTATACTAGTTAATAATTAACATCAGGAACATGTTGCAAAGACTTCTCACTGTGATGGAAAGCGGAAAGAGGCTCAGACCCAATATGCTTTTCAGAATCACACCTCCAGCTAGACTTTCTTTAGCTAGACTCACCTCCAATCACAGCACTGCACTGGCCCCTGGGACCAAACACTGAACAGATGAGCCGCATATATCTCATTCATGCTCAAACCACAAAGAGCTTCTATAATAAATATTATCAGAATTAAAATAAGAATTTTATAATTATAATAAGTATTATAAAAGAAAAAACTACTGTGCAGGAGGAACTATGAGCCTGAAACTGCTGCTCAAAGATGGAGACTTGCAGTCTCTAGATTAACCTACTGAGCACATCTACATAGTCCTCTGACCAGCCCAACATACTTTTTAGATCCTCGCTGGAAGGTAGGATCACCTACTTATACTCAAGAAAGTGAAGACTGACATCATTTTCCAATGGTTTCAGCCAATCAGAAGGAAGCCTGACACAAAGCAGGAGCCTCCTATTTCATCAGAAAGAATTCTCTCAGGGAAGACCCAATAAAAAAGCCAGGAAACATGAAAAAATATGGTAGCACAATGTAAATAAATTATCATGAAACACAAAAGTTAGTGGGTTAAATAAATAATTAATAACTACCCAAACTTTTTTCTCAGTAGATTTTACTCCTATAGATCTGGAAATAATGTTTGATAATATCGCCCTTATTAGATAGTGGTATCATAGAAGAAACCCAAAATACAGTGGCAGGTGTTCTAGGCTTTTAAGTGGAACCAGCAGGCCGTCAGGACCAGCTTTCTAGCAAGACCCTGTGCTTTGGTAAACTAACCTTTGAACCCCACCCCTACCCCCAAGAGTGTTGACCTTTCCCCTGAGCCCAAACTAGCAGTATTCTGAAACCCTGCTATTGACCTCTGCTGAGGTTCCTTACCAGGTTCTACTTGGGCTTTCCAGATGCTTGCGATTACACCCAGTCCTGTTTTACAAGGCCGCTTGGTGTTCTCAGCATCTTCATAATCCTGACTGCATGATGTAACTACCTACCCACTTGCAATCCTAGGTTTTAAATTCAACTGTCACATTTCATGTCTCTTTGAGTAAATCTCTGCCTCCCAGGTTGCAGACCTAGTCATTTCCAAATAAATGTGGCTTTCTTTGTTCTTTTTTTTTTTTTAAGATTTATTTATTTATTATATGTAGGTACACTGTAGCTGTCTTAAGATACATCAGAAGAAGGCATCAGATCCCATTACAGATGGTTGTGAGCCACCATGTGGTTGCTGGGATTTGAACTCGGGACCTTTGAAAGAGCAGTCAGTGCTCTTACCCGCTGAGCCATCTCTCCAGTCCGGCTTTCTTTGTTCTTAATCATGTGAATTGCATTCCTGCGTGACAGTGGATACAAAGGAAAACATAAGACAAAACTGATTTTTTTAAAGACAGCAGCAGTATCAGTGGTAGCACCCTGAACACTCTGCTGCCTGGGTGGTGGGGGCTACGGAAACGTGGGGAGTGGGTAGATGCCTGGAAAGGAGTGGCACTTCAGACTGGTGTGAGCCAGAGCTTTTCCTTGGTAAGATTCTCATCTGAATAACAGTAAATGTAGGAGGACAAAGGAAACACCTTTTGTATCTTAAACCAAGAGCCAGTCCTTAGAGTGAGGATTTGAAACTGAGTCGTGGATGCAGAGATAAGGCAAAGAGTTCCTGTGCAGTGTACAACCCAGAGCGGAACTTTCCTTCTTATTATTCTCACAAACAACAGCCAAAAAAAATCACCCTTAGCCCTTCAGGCAAAATAGTGGCAAAAACCACACAGTGCTGCTCTTGCCTCTTGTGGGCTGCCGAGGTCTAGTGGTTCACTTTCCCTTTTACAGTGATCAAAGGTTCAACATGTGCTTTGTGGTTAGATGCTCAATATGAATTTGTTGTTCATAGAGGAACAAAAAGATAAGAATGTGGGGCTGGAGAGATGGCTCAGCAGTTAAGAGTACTTGTTGCTCTTAACAACAAGTTAACAAGTAGTTCAATTCCCAGCACCTCCACAGTGGCTTACAGCCAACTGTATAATCATGTTTAACATATATTTGTAGAGAATTATAAGTGAAAAATCTTTCCTATTTGTTTATAGACATAAAAAAATTGTAACACTGAAAGAAAGTGGCATTTTGGCATGTTTTAAATTTTACTGTGTGTGTGTGTGTGTGTGTGTGTGTGTGTGTGTGTAAAATGAGTGCATAAAACATGTCAGAATGCAGAGTGGAAGGTAGGTGAGCACTTGAAACACCTCTAAAGAATGTGCAGTTTTTCTCCTGAGAGGCTCTGACAGTACCTGACTAATACAGATGTAGAGGCTCATAGCCATCCATGAGTACAGGGTCCCCAGTGAAGGAGTTAGAGAAAGGACCTATGGAGCTGAGTGGTTTGCAGCCCCTTAGGATGAACAACAATATGAACTAACTAGTACCCTCAGAGCTCCCAGGATCTCAACCACCAACCAAGGACTGCTCATGGAGAGGCCTGATTGTTCTGCCAGCATGTGTATAGTAGAGGATTGCAAATTCAATCATCAGTAGGAGGAGAGGAGCTCGGCCCTGTGAAGGTTCTGTACCCCAGTGTAGGGGAATGCCAGGGCCAATAAGTGGGAGAGGGTGGGGTGGCAGGCATGGGGATGGGGGAGGCAACAGGGGTTTGTTTTTGTCGTTTTTGTTTGTTTCTTTGTTTTTTGGAGGGGAAACTGGGAAAGGAGAAATTTACATGTAAATAAAGAAACTATCTAAAAAAAAAAAAAAGAATGTGCAGTTCTATTAGTGAGCACACTAAGATAACTGTAATAGAAAATATAGTCATCAACTTCAAGCTTGCAGATACAGGTGTTGGGGGTCAGTTCAGTCCTCTGTGTTCGGTTTTCCAAACTAATACTATAATCACAGGCTAAGAAAAGGCACAGAAGTGACTGTACTCTGCAAAGTATCTTTAGGATGTGATGTTGGTTTGTCTTGTTTTTTCCTGCTTGCTGGTACCCTTCAGGCTGGCATTTAAGAGATGCCAAGAAAACCCCGATGAAGCAGAGAGGCTTGTCTTCACAAGAATAGACCTGCCTATGTGGCTTTCCAGCAAGACCGTCCCAAATATTCAGCATCCTTACCTTCCACTCTGCATCCTGACACATTTTCTATGTGCAGGCATGTTTCATCTGGAAAGCCTTTCCCTGCACAGCTGACTATGACCTCTCTGCCCTGGCTTCCCAGGAGCAGCAGCATATTGAATGGCTTGGTCCACAATGCTAAAGCTTTGGGACCCTATCAAGCTACAGAGGATAATGTGACCTGCTTTATGAAATGGGCATTACTGCTGGGTCTTTATTTGCAGTCCTTTTATTTCTTTCTGACTCTAGGGAAGACTTGAAATACTTTGTTGAGTAAGAATGGAGATGGTGAATACCCTTTGTCTTGTTTGTGACTAGAGACGTTTCATTTACTTTTTCCCTCTTAATGTACTGTTGGCTATAGGTTTGTCATGTCGTCGTTAGTGCATTGTGATCTGCTTCTTTTAGTGCTAGTTTCAGGACTTTATCATGAAGGAATATTGAACTTTGTCAAAAGCCTTTCCAGCATCCAATTAAGATCACCCTGTGATTGCTGTCCTGAGTCTATATTCTGTCTTGCATTTTTTGATCTTTATATATTGAACCATGCTTGCATTCCTGGGTTGAAGCTAGCTTGGTCATTGTGAATGGTCATTTTAATGTGTTGTTGAGTTCAGATTTCAAATATTTATTAAGAATGTTAACATCCATGCTGATTACTGAGATTGACCGATAATTTTCTGACAACCATGTACATATTTTTGTTTGTTTATTTTGTTTGGTTTTTCTTTTTATTATCCTTATCCAGTTTTATCATCAAGGCAATACTGACTTCATAAAGTAAGTTTAGTAGCCTCTTTTCCCTTTCCATTACAGGGACAGTTTCAGAACAACTGGTGTTAGCTTTACTTTAAAACTCTGTGATTTAGTGGTGAATCCATCAGAGCCCAGGATTCTTTAACCATGACACATTTTCTTTCCACATCAATTGCCTAACTCCTTATAGATCCTATTAAGTTGTGTAATCCTCTTTTAAATTTTGGGAGGTCATATATGTCTAGAAATTTATCCTGTTCATTTTGATGTTCTAGTTTATTTGAGAAACATGAAAGTATGCCCTAATGATCCCTGCATGTCTTTGGTAACAATTAAACTGTCTCTCTTTTCATCTATAATGTTATTAATTCTGTCTGGTCTTCTTTGTCATTGAGTAAATTGGCTAAGGCTTGTCAGTCTTATTCCAAGAACCAAGTCTATGTGTTTCCCATTAGTTCTTAAGAATTTGAAGAACATTATTTAATTATTTATTCAAGACATTTCTAGTTTTTAATGTAGGCATTTGTACCTGTAAGTTCCCCTTTGGAACTTTTTTCCTTGTATCCTTATGTTTCCGTATGTTGTGTTTTCATGTTCCTCTGCTCGAGGGATTTTAGCTCTAGCTCCTGATTTCTCTCCAGTGATTCATTCATCCCTCAGGGTGTGTTCAGTCTCCAGTACCTGTATATTTTCTGGAGCATCACTATAATATCAAATCTTATTACCCTATGATTAGACAGAGTAAAAGAAGCTTTCTTTTTTGGTATTTGTTAAGACTTACTTTATACCTAAAAACACTTTGGAGAAATTCCATAGAAAATTAATGTTCAGAAAAGAACATTAATTCTGCAGTTGTTGAATGGAATATTCTTCAGATATCTACTAAGTCCATTTAGACAATATTGTCTCTGAGGTGCTATTTATTGGCATTGCTGTATGATTAAGAATAAGGTATTGAATGACCCACCATATTCTGTTGAGATCAGGATTTTTTCCAGCAGTGTTTATTTTATAATCATGGATGTAGTGATATTTGGTATGTTTGGAATTATTATATTCTCAGATGAGTTATGTTCTCTTTTTTATCAGTCCCTTGGATTATTCATTCTCTCTCTCTCTCTCTCTCTCTCTCTCTCTCTCTCTCTCTCTCTCTCTCTCTCTCTCTCTCTCTCTGTCTCTCTCTCTCTCTCTTGGTTTTTTGAGACAGGGTTTCTCTGTATAGCCCTGGCTGTCCTGGAACTCACTCTGTAGACCAGGCTGGTCTCAAACTCAGAAATCCACCTGTCTCTGCCTCCCAAGTGCTGGGATTAAAGGTGTGAGCCACCACTGCCAGGCTGGGCTATTCTCTCTTATTCTAAGAGGTCTCTTAAGAGTTTATTACAAGCCAGCTTCATAGGCCACAGGATAAAAAAAAACGGCTGTGTACAGCCTTTTAAAAAAGGGTTGAGGAGCTGAGGAGGACCAAGGTGAGTCTAAAGCAGTGCTTCTCAACCTGTGGGTCAAGAAGCCTTTGGGTTGCATATCAGATATCCTGTATATCAGATATTTACATTGAGATTCAAAACTAGAACATTACAATTATGAAATATTAAAGAAAATACTGTTATGGTTGGGAGTCACCACAACCTGAGGAACTGTATTAAAGGGTCTCAGCATTAGGAAGGTAGAGAACCACTGGTCTTGTGCCTTGGAGGGTACATTCTCCAGGGAGAATGTTTTCCTGAAAGGAAAACCAGATGAGACTTTATGAATAGCATAACTCTTGATATGAAATCTCTAATTTTTGTTTTCAGTCTTCTTTGTGAAAGAACTGTATCTCCTTGCTTTCAAATTCCATTTGCTTGAAGTATTTTTCTTTTTTTAATTATTATTTATTTACATCCCAAATGTTGCTCCCACTTCAGGTCCCCCCTCACAGAGTTCTTCCCCCATCCCCTACCCCCTCCCCTTCGCCTCTGACATGGTGCTCCCTCCCAACACACCACCTCCCTGAGGCATCAAGACTCTACAGACCTGGGCCACATAAGGCAGACCTCTGCTACATATGTGCCAGGGGCCTCAGACCAGCCTGTGTATGGTTTGGGTTGGTAGCTTAGTCTCTGGGAGCTCCAGGGGTCCAGGTTAGCTGACACTGTTGGTCTTTCCTATGGGGTGGCCATCCTCTTCAGTTCCTTCAATCCTTCCCCTAACTCTTCTATAGGGGTCATCCTGAGTGAGGTAACTCAGACCCAAAGGGACATGCCCACTGATAAGTAACTATTAGCTAAAAAGTACAGAATACCCATGATACACCCCACAGACCCTAAGAAGTTAAACAAGAAGGAAGGTCCAAGTGAAGATGCTTCAATCCCACTTAGAAGGGGGAACAAAATAATTATGGGAGGCGGAGGAAGCAAGGGACCTGGGTGATAGAGAGGGGAGAGAGGAGAAGGAGGAGGGCAGGATCGGGTATAGGGGGAGACAGGAAGAAGCCCAGAGGGAGAATACATGAAAATATGCAGCTGCTGGAAGAGGGTGTGGGGAACATCTAGAAAGTCCTATCCCAATAACCTTAGCCAAAATGCCTAAAAGTGGGGAGATGGAACCTGAAGTAGCCAAACAGGACCCCAGTGGATTCATGGGGATGCCAACTCACCTTCAAAATGTTTGACCCCAAATTGTTCCTGTCTAAAAGAAATACAGGGTCAAAATGGACAAAATAGAGCAGAGACTGAATGAATGGCTGACCAGTGACCTGCACAACTAGGGATCCATCTCATGGGCTGGGTACCAAACCCTGGCACTATTACTGATCTTATGTGATGCTTGCATACAGGAGCCAAGCATGTGTGTCTGTCCTCTAAGAGACTCTACCCGCAGCTGACTCAGACAGATGCAGATGCTCACAGCCAAGCGTTGGGCCCTAAGACTTTGCTTTTCTTTGCTATTGAGTTTTGTTTCTTGCAGGCAAGAAATAGATAGGGAGCTACTTTTAATCCACTCTACTAGTTTGTTTTATCATTGAAGAATTGAGATCATTAACATTGAGAGTTATGAAGAAGTATGTATTCATTCGTGACGTTTTGTTGTTTTCTTAATGTTTGATCAAGATTATAACACTACTACCTAGAATTAACAAAATAGGTGTTGTGTAAAGGTAGCTGTTCGAATATCAGAGCAATAGCAAGGTGAACAGGGAAAAGTGAATATTCTCTGAGTTTTAGTCACTGTTCTGTTGCTGTGTAGAGACACCATGGCCAATGCAACTCTTATGAAAGAAAACATTTAATTGTGAGCTTGCTCACAGTGTCAGAGGGTCAGTCCATTATCATCACAGCAGGGAGTGTGACAACACAGACAGGCAGGCTTGGTGCTGGAGCAGTAGCGGAGAGCTACACCCTCACCCACAGGCAGCAGGCAGATACATAGGGTCTGGACCAGGCTTTAAACCTCAAGGCCCACGCCCAGAGACACACCTCCTCCCACAGAGCCACGCCCTGTAACCCTTCCCAAACAGTTCATCAACTGGGAACTACGCATGCAAATATATGGGGATCATTTTTATTCAAGCCACTACACCCTGTATGGATTCCTACACACCCCACTTGCCTATGTATCTTTAAATAATTACCTATAGTGCTTTCATTTCTCTCCCTTACATCCTAGCCAAATGTTCATCCCTAATAGTCACCTGAGGCAGCAGAAGGTTTAAGCGATGCTTGTCTTGACTTCAGATTCCTTAGACAGAGCCTCTGAGACATTGCCCTCAGATTGTAATATCATTGAGTCAGATTTTTTTTCACAAAGATGGGTGCTTGCTTAGGAAAAGATAAACACCTCTTTCTTCTTTCTTTTTGATTTTTTCCTCTTATTTAATTGATTTTTGTTCTCACATAGTATATTCTGATTATGGTTTTCCCCTGCCTTTGCTCCTCCCAGTTCCTCCACACCTCCTCTCCCATCTGTATCCATTCACATTCTGTCTCTAGGGGAAAAACAGGCTACTAAGAGATAATAATAAAATAATATTTATTAAGATAAATCAAAATAAAATACACCAGAATGAACAAAACAAGCAGAAGGAAAAGAGCCTGAAAGAATGCACAAGAAGATATCAGAGGCCAAGTTAGTCACACACTCAGGAATTCCACAAAAACACTAAATTTGAGGCCATATTACATATTATATTACATTTATTATATATACTCATATATAACATAATATATATTACATATACACATAGTAAATGCATAAAAGGCCTGGTACAGACCTTTGCGGGCCCTGTACATGCTACCTCAGTCTCAGTGAGTTCATAAGTATTTAGATCATGTTGATTTAGAGGACCGTGTTTTTTCGGTGTCCCCCATCCCCTCTGGCTTTTAAACTCTACTTCCACAGGGTTCCCTGAACCCTGAGGGGAGGTATTTAAAACATCCCATTTAGGGATTGATAACCCTAGGTCTCTCATCCTGTGTATTGTCTATCTGTGCATCTCTACATTTGTTCCCATCTGCTGTAGGAAGAAACTTCTAATGATGGCTGAGGAAGGCATTGTTCTATGGGGATAACACAATGTCATCAGGAGTAGTTTTATCACCACATTCTCTCCCTCCTTCTCCCTCCTTCCCTTTTTCCCTCCATTCCCCTCTCTCCCTCTCTCACTTTTTAGACCAGCATTATTTGGCTTTACCCTATGTCACTGGACTATCTAATGTCAGGTCACGTAAGCAGGGTTGGGTATGAGTTCCATCTCATGGAGTGGCCCTCAAATGAAATCAGGTTATTCCAATAAGCTTTATGCAGTCATTGCATTATCATATCTTGCAGGCAGGATACCACTGCCTATCAGGGTTTGTAGGTTAAGAGTTTCCAGTTTCTCTTCAAATAACATGCAGATTCCTGTACCAAGGGCACTAGAACATAGGGCTGAAAACTCTATATAGACACCAGGTCGACTTTCCCATGTTCTGTGAGGTGTATAGGTATTGTTTTAAGCAACAGAGCTTTGCAGTCAGTTTGTGGAGAAAAATTGACAGTCTTGGCAACAACCTGGGTTATTTGGGGACTCCCAAGGGACCTCTTTGGCCAACAACTCAATTAGATGAAACCCAATCCTGAGACATGAAGCTTCATTTGGTTACAAAAGCTGGCCAGTTGAGGCATTGCCTCCCCCAGTATTTGGTGATTTCATTCATATTGCCTTCATATATGTATATATTTTAGGAAGCTTCTACTGTATTAGATTCCCATTACTTCCCCTCAAATGGCCTTTTATTTTAGATTTCTCTCCCAGTATTACCTTCTTCATATCCCTCTTGCCTCCCCCTCCCTACTTGGTCCTCCTTTTCCAGACCCCCATTTACTCCTAACTATTCTATTTCCCCAATGAGATCTATCTGCCACCCTAGTTCCTAATTCTATACCTAACCTCTGTGTCCATGAATTGTAGCTTGGTTACCATTAACTTAACAGCCAATATCCACATATAAGCAAATACATACTATATTTGTCTTTCTGAGTCTGGAATACCTCATCCAGATGAGTTTTTCTAGATCTACCCATTTACTTGTGAATTTCATGATTTTTTTTTTCTTTTTAACAGCACAATAATATTCCATTGTGTAAATGAACACCTTTCCTTTATCCATTCTTCTGTTAAAGGACATCTAGGTTGTTTCCAGTTTCTGGCTATTATGAATAGAGCTACATGAACATGCCTGAGCAGTGTCTGTGATAGGATGAAGCATCCTTTGGGTATATACCCAAGAGTGATATAGCTAGATATTGAAGTACATAGACCCCTATCCTCCTGAAGAACCACCACACTGATTTCTATAGCTGCTGTGTAAGTTTGCAGTCCTAATAGCAATGAGCAGGTGTTCCTCTTGCTGCACATCTTTGCCAGCATAAGCTGTCACTTGTTTTACTAACCTTAGCCATTCTGACAAGGAATGTCTCTTTATGAAAGCACAACTTAAACACCAAAACATTACTCTCTAGTGTTTGTATGGACTACACTGTGTTAGGTGCTCTAACATGGCTGTGTGCCTTTATGGTTACTGTGCCCTGTGCCTGGAATGGCCCAAAAATGGGAGATTCTTTTACTTCAGAATTAGTAGTGTTATAGAGATCTGCTTCTGGCCTCCCCTTGGGCTCCTGTCCTTGTGTTCCCTGATGAATGGATTCAGATGAGACACAGAGCACAGTAGAGAAAATGGCCAATATTTACTATAGAAGAAAAGGAGTTGAGAGTAAGCAGTGACTACAGCAGCCATGGCAGAGGAAATGCTCTCACAGACTGAGGACAGTAGCCACTGACCATCATATAGACCTGCATGTTTAGGTGGATGGTACACAGCTTTCTAAAGACTCTGGAATAGACAGAGCATTTTCCTTCCCAGGTAATTGACAGGCCCATTAGGATTAATTCTTTTGTTCTTTTTAATTAACTCTTAGGAAAGAGACAATATTAGTCTTTATTCTTTACCAGGGCCAGAGGTATAACTTAGATCCCAATCTTTTAAGCAAAAGCATATTACAGAGCAGATTATTTTTAATTAAAGAAAAAGTCTGTAAAATCTTGCTGTACCAGGAGAAAATCCCATTTTCTTAGGGCTTCAACAAGCCCTTGCTGCCTCCATGTTTCTTTCTTTTAAATGATGTTCCAAATTCTGTCAAAAGGCACTTGTAATGCTTTCTCTTTTCTTAAAATTAATGTGTTACCAGGAATACCAGAGTTGGGTTTTAAAACTCATAAGAGTGGCCAATCTTCAGTGACCTTCAAGGCTTCTTTCTAATTTTTATTTCCTTAGGATTTATTTTAATTTTTTATGTGTGTGAATGTCTTTGTGTGTGTGCATCACATGCATGCCTGGTGCCAAATGAGATACAAAGGGGATGTCACATCACCTGGAACTGGAATTACTGGCAGTTGTGAGCTTTCATGTGAATGCTGAAAAGAGAACCCAGGTCCTCTGCAAGGCCAGTGAGTCCAGAGACATCTCTGCAGACCCTGGCCTTCTAATTTTTAACAAGATACCTAACAATAGTGTTTCCCTTTTGCCCCGAAACAACCCTTCCCCATACTCAGAATTGTGAAACCAGTAATGCCCCAGAAACTGAGTAGTAAAGAGTTATTTTATTCTTCACCAAGAAAATGACAAGTGAGAAATAAACTTGGAATCAACCTCTCAGCCCATGGTGGGGTTGGAAGATTATAGACCCAGGGTGGGGAGGAGGAAGCTTCATCTAAACAGGGAGCGGGGAGTCAATGTCTTCCAGGGAGTGTGGGGACTGTGGGAATGTGTGCAGCACCTTTTTTGCTAGCTGTGTCAATAGTGGACTGTGTTCCTCGCTATGTAAATGAGATTGTAATGAAGTTAGTTGTTGTGGGTGGGGACTCTGACAGCATTTTCAGATCTAATGGATCAAATGACCAGCTGACATAAAGAGAGACTTGCAGCCTACAAGCTTCTATCCTCAAAGATAACAAAGACTAGGGCAGGCAGAAATTCAAATAAGCTACTTAATCAGTACTCAGAATAACTACATTCTTTAACCTCCTTCCCTGGCATTCAGAAGGCAGAAAAATGCTGGGCTCTGCTCCTACTGGTGTTCTAAAACCTGTTTCTGTGTTATTCTTTCTCATTAGACACAAAGCTATAGAACTAAGATTCTAACACTGTGTCATTGGCAGTGTGTTTCAAGACTAGCCATGGAACCCCACCCCACCCAACTTAGACCCCATTCTCATCTCACTTACAGCCAGATACAGCTCCAGGGTGCTTGGGTAGCATTAGAAATCTGGTTGCATAACTCTAATGAGTTACAGTGGTTATTTTTTTCAGATGAGTGAAGGATTTGTTCTTTAGTCCCTCATAATTAAGGTAGGCTTAAAGATGTAGGTAGCAAAGATCCTGTCAGTGCACAGGAAGATTCACATAAACTTTTCATTTTGACTATATACAGCTGTATTAATAATAGCAACATAGCCTAGGTGATATTCTTAAGACTACTAAGTTCAAAAAACTATTTGATGTCTACCCTTAGTTATTTAAAATGGAAAGGCAAGAAAATGATATGTGGAACTGATTTTATTCAAAATACATGTGTATCAATATAAACTTAGTTTAACTAAAAAAATAATCTAAGTTCATTAAACCCCAAATAGATTATATAAAATAAAAACCTTGTCCATGTGCTTCTTACCCATAACAAAAGACTTTGCCATTACAGTAACTCCATGTTCCTGAAAAGCAGCTTTTAGCCTTACACATGAACAATATGAAATAGAAAACAGGGAAGTAAGAAATAGGTTCTGACAAAATTAAGACAACCAGTCCAATTCCTTACACATCCTTAAAAAGGAGCATATGAAGATAATTTTATGGTTGGGGGGGTCATCACAACATGAGGGACTGCATTAAAGGGTCGCAGCAGTAGGAAGGCTGAGAACCACTGGCCTAGACCCTTATCTGACACAGTAAAGAGCTAAACCTCTCAGGTTTCTTTATCCCTCCCCAACCCCATCATTCTGCTTTATTCTTGGAAGTTACCTTTCTGTACTCTAGGTTCTCCACTGCTTATCCATACAGTCCAAACTTCTTGGTCTACAAAAGACTTCTACCATCTCAGCATTGCTTTGTGTTTCTGCATGTCTAGTCACCACCCTTACTCTGCAGCCCCTAACCCACTTGTATTTGCCTGACATAGAATACCTCATAGCTACTCATGATGCATGTTTTAGGCAATCTCCATTCATTCCCATGCTGTTCCCATGTGTGGAATGTCCTATCCAGAACCTGTCTGATCACTGAGGTCTTAGTACCTACCCTCTGAGATTTTGGTTTCAGCAGCTAAAATTAGTCCCTTCTCTCTGTGTGCCTTCAGCTAGCTCTATTCAGATGTCCATCACTCGAACTCCAGTGCAACTATGCCTATTAGACCAGATATTTTACCCCTCATCTCATATATCTTTTCATTCCATAAACAGCCTACTCCCTGACACTTGCATTAAGTCGCCTTAAACCCATCAAGTCCTCTGGCCTTCATCTATGCAAAGAACAAATCAAGTGATGAAAACAGCGTCAGACATGACTTAGCTATCATTGTATAAGACAGAACAGAAATACTATAATATCATGAACTTGGATCAAAAATATGAGCTTTGACTAATAAAGTCTAGAGAAATTCATGACCTGCCACCTCAGGTTAGAAAACAAATGATTGGCCCAAGGTTTCTTTCATAACTAACGTCTTTATTTCTATCTTGTTAACCAACTAATCAAATAAAAAAAAAAAAAGAGATTCTCTTATCTACAAGTTCAACGATTCTGGTGTTATGTAACATTTACCAAATAGAACCTCACTTCTTTTCATCTCTTCCCAAGGACAGTAAAATGATGTCAGAGTAACAAAATTACCTCACAGTTTGTCAGCTTCCTGGTTGTTATTGCCTCCTTCAAGTAAAATGCCTGACTCCTGAAGCAGAATTGCTTTCACTTTTCTCTGTATTTCCCACCACACTACATATGTGCTATTATAGCTGGATGAAAGTAACCTTGGGCCAGGAGTGGTGAGCACATCTTTAATCCCAGTACTTGGGAAGCGGAGACACATGGCTCTCTATGAGTGAATTCATTCTAGACAAACCTCATCTATTAAGTGAGACCCTGTCTCAAAAAAGTGTAAAATAATACCAGAACATGAAGGTGCAGCACTTCAATGCTTAGCACAGAATGAGTATCCAATGAATGACAAATGAGTCTTGGACTAATGGCCAAGACTACTTCTGTTAATTCTAGCTTCAAGAATTCCCATAGTACATAAGGAGGAACCACTATCTGTGAGCACAGATTGGATTGCAAACAGTATTTTCTTCTACCTACAATACTGATGTCTGGGGGAGGGGGGCTGTAATGACTTCATGTAAAACAACTCTCACAGTGCAGAGGGAAAAGGCACTAACACAATGTCTGTCAGGCAGACAGATACTTAGGGCATTTAGGCAGTTGGAACAGGCCCAGAGAACACCGATATTCTTTGATTTTTCCACTCCTGTTTTACTGATATAACTCATTTAAGCAATTAAAGGTTTAATTTGAATATTAAACAAAGTTTAATTATCATTATACTCCAACTAAATTTGTTATAGGAAAACACTGGGTAATAAGACCTCAATTAAACTAAAATCTGTTCTTTAGTTTGTTCCAGTTGGATCACTAAGACAAATCCTTCTTTCTGCCATAAGAGTGAGTCACTGTTCTGTGATTCTTTTGTTTTTTTAAGACTGGGTCTCATGTTGCCCAGGGTGGTCTTGAACTACCTATGTAGTACAAGCTGGCCTTGGAGCCCTCTGGGCAATGCAAACGAGTCTTAAACCCACTGTGTAAGCAGGCTAGTCTTGAACTCTCAATATTCCTGCCTCCACATCCCACAAGTGGGATTACATGCTTGGCTATTCTGTGATTCTTTGTTTAAGCTTTATTTTTAATTTTGTGTGTGTATGTTTTGCCTGTGTGTATGTTTGTCTACCATATATGCTAGGCACATGGAGGCCAGAGGAGGGTGTTGAATCTTCTGGAATTGGAGTTACAGAAGGTTGTGAGCCACCGGGTGCTGGTCCTCTTCAAGAGTAGCAGTAGCTCTTTAGTGCTGAGTCATCTCTTCAATGCCTGTTTTGTAACTTTTGACAGTTAGCAGACAACAGATAATATTGTTCTTCAGCCCACACAGGCCTGGAGCTCTCTATCTACTGCTCCAACCTCCTACATACAGGTATTACATGTACCTCCGCTAATAAAACAGTTTAGTACTTGAAATGTAACTCCAACCTGGGTCATTTTTAGTGACAGTTTTGAAGACATGTTTTTAACACTGCTAGGTCTCCACTCTAACCCAGTGGAGTGAGTGAACACACCTTCAATGCTTGACATTACTAGTTTTCTCAGAATAATTTTTTTGGCTCTACCTATTTAGGCTTTATATACTGCTGTGACACACTTCTATTATGTTCATAAATGATACTTAAAGTGGAAAGAAAATTAACTGTAAAACAAATCTGGCTTTTTTAAAAATAAGGACATTAATAAATTTAGCTTTAAAAGTAACTATCTAGTGATAGTGTGTATACACACACATATAGATTCAAGGGCACAGGAAAAGACACTGGACTTGATTTTATGTTCACTTTTGTAGATCCTCATTAATAAATGATACTAGTACAATAAAGCAACCAGAAATATAGTTTGCCTAGCAATGTGAGTGCAGATATTGGTGTACTTACATGGCACATATGTACATCTAATACCAGAATTATTTCAACCCTACATTCATTTACTTTTTTGAAATTAGTCATACAGGCATACAAAAAAACAAAGAAGAAAAACACAGTATCAGGCTATTCAAAAGTAAATATAAATAGCTACTGTCACTGTTTCTACATTTCCATGCTTTCTGACCAGTTACTCTCAGTAAGCTCTTTCAACACTGGTCTCAAAACATGAAAATAATATTCTTGACTTATTTTAGATTATATTATTACATAAAGAAAGGCAAAAGAGAATGTGAGCTTTGGTTTCTTTTTAACTAATTTCCAAACATATATTCATCTAAGTGAGGGAAAATTTTCACTTTAATATCATAAGTCATTAAATAAGAATACATTACAATAAAGTTAGTGATCTCAACTGATAAGCCTAACAACAGAATGATTACAGGAGGAAAAGAAAAACCTACATAATCTCCTGTGGCTGTCACCTCAGGTGCCACTTCTCTGGGGCTGCTGAGCTCTGACAGGCTGTCACACTTCAGGGGCTCATGGTGCCATGCAGCAGGGCTGCCTCAGAGGACTTGGAAAGACTTTGTTCGGCTTACATGGCAAGCACTTTGTATGATTCTTAATCACTTTCTTTTTTATCTAGAACACAGTGTTGAGGGCCGCATTTTAACAACAATGCTTATAATGTTTTGTGCTCTATAAATATAAACATATTTCCACACAAAATACATACATATTCACATTCATATGGGGACTTGAAACTAGCCAGACATCATCCACAAGCAGAATGGGATACAGATTGCAGGAAGGGTCATGTATGATACCAGGCCCGTGTAGACAATAGATGCTAATCCCAAGACAGCTGAAGCAAGGCAGCTCCTCTGATCACGAATGATTATCTTCACAGTGTCATGAAACTGGAAAACAAGAGTCAAGACTATAAGGAACCATGGCTAAACAGAACCATATATACCACAGACCAAGTAGTCTTCCCAGTTGTTCTGTGTCCACCAGGAAATCTTCATGAAAGTGACTTATGAAATAGTATGTAGAATGTTATAGAAAACTATAGAATGAGCCTCATAAAAGTTACTCAGCATTAAGGATTAAAAACAACATTAAATTAATACTAATTCACATATTCTAACCTACCCTAAGAAGAATGTTTCTAAACTCAAGTTTAAAAAAAAAACCCAGAAATTAGCCAATTCTTCTACTATACTACTCTAAAATTTTATGGTACCAATCATATTTTTATATAAATCTTAAAGTCTAAAGACATAGTCACACTGAGTTGGCCATATCCTCTCCCTTATCAGTTATGTGTCACATAATTGGCTCCTGGAAATAAAGACATTAAATATGTTTCCCACCCCAAATGGATGCATTCTGCTGTGTCACTTTTTCATATAAAAAGCCATATTGCTTGGCAATGGTGTCCTACGTTTAGGTGTCCTGACTGTCATATGTGTTGTGCAACATCAAATAAGGCATTTAACTAGTCTACACTTTCTTCTTTGTTGGAATACCAGGTTAGCCCTGGGGATAAACTAAATCTTTCAAGTAAAAGAATGTAAAAGAATAGTGTTTGGCCTGGAGGGATGGCTCAGCTGTTAATAGCACTGACTACTCTTTCCAGAGGTCCTGAGTTCAATTCCCAGCAGCCACATGATGTCTCATAACCATCTGTAATGGGATCTAATACCTTTTTCTAGTGTGTCTGAATACAGCAACAGCATACTCACATAAATAAGTAAATCTTTAAAAAAAAATAAGTGTTCTATGTATTGCATAAATATAAGATATTACAGTGATTATCACTGCTGTATTTCTTGACAGTGATCTTTGTCATTGCGAGAATTTAACAACTACCATTTTCATGTGAATTTTGCTATTCATACTAGACTCAAGATCCTTTTCTAGAATATTGCAGTGTATATGAGATGAGGTCTTGCTTTATTGATCAGCTGAACTCATAACTCTAGGGCTTAATGGAATCTCCTGAGCTGGGAAGGTTTCTAAAGTCTATGCTTTCTAAGATTTATTTTAATTTTTAATTGTGTGTGTGTGTGTATGTGTGTGTGTGTGTGTGTGTGTGTGTGTGTGTGTGTGTGTGGTGTGTGTGTGTGTGTGTCTGGGTATGGGCATGTGCACATGAGTGCATGTGCCCATGGAGACCAGAGCATCAGAAACACCCACACACACACACATCTGAAGCTAGAGTTACAGGCATTGTGAGGTACCCAAGATAGGTGCTGAGAACCAGACTTGAGTCCTCTGCAAGAGTTGTGTGAACTTTTAACTGCTAACCATCCTGAAAAAAAACTCAGCCCTGGTTTTTAAATTCTTTGTTTTTCTTGCTTTGAGACAGGGTTTCACTATATTATCTCTGGTTGTCTGGAACTTTTTATATAAAGTAGGCTGGCCTTGAACTACAAGTACCTCCTGCCTCAGCTTCTAGGGGGCCTAGGTCAAAAGGTGTGCACCACTGTACCTGGCTGAATTTTTAAATTATTAATGAATGAATACAATAAACTGGTTTAATATATTCAAGGACCTCTGGGGACTTCTCAGTTGAGGACTAACTACAGATATAGGAGTTGGCCCATCGGACGCCTTTACTGATGGAAGTGTATTCTGCGCACAAGTAAATAACCTAGTGATACATGTGAAATGTCAGGAAACCAAACTTGACTGTGTGTGTTTTAGTCCACTATGTGAATGTAAGGTCATCTCTAGTGAATGGTTTTACATAATACTACATTAACATAAATAATATTTACATTTACATAATATCTAAAGAAAAGTCTGATAGCCTATTAGCCATCCAAGTATTCTTTGTAGGACAAACATCTAATCCCTTTTTACTGAACTAACAAGATATAGAGTAATGAGTGCTTTGTCTTAAAGTGGTTAAAATCAAACTGAATAAGGATGTGAAGATGAAGCTCAGTGACTGGAGTACTTACTTACAATGTATGATACCATATAGGTTTAATTCTCAGCACCACATAAATGAAGTGTGGTTAGGCATACCTATAATCCCGGTCCTCGGGAGGTAGAGGTAGGGATACCAGAAGTTCAAGGTCATTCTTGCCTATCTAGAGGCAAACCTAGGCTACAGACCCTTTTTCTCTCATGTGTAAATGTACATGTGTGTATAAATGAATGAGCACCTCTGTCTCTGTCTTTGTCTCTCTCTCACTTTCTTCCTTTCTCTCTTTCCCTCCCTTCTCTCAGTCCCCTACTTATCTATCCACTTGGCCATCAGCCCAGGGAGGCTGCAAATGTAGCTCAGTGGGTTTGCCTAGAATGCAGGAAAACCTAAGTGTGGTCCTCAGCACTGCATGCATTGGATGTGGTGAGTCATGACTGTGGGAGGTAGAAATAAGAGGAGCAGAAGTCCAAGTTATCTAGATTGGGAGTCTGAGGCCAGCCTTAGCTATATGAAGACCCTGTTTTGTTTTATTTTATTTTCTTTAAGTAGGAAGTAGGAAATGTATAGTAGGTGTCAAGAAGTTTACTTTTGTAAACAGTGAGTCACTTGAAAAGTGACTATCTGCATTTATTCTGGTAATAACAAGTCAGACAACAGACTTTAGTAGAAAAACCATAACAGTAAAAGTTAAAAACAAAGGGACTTAGATTTTATAGTATAGTGATGCTCAATGTCAGTATAAAGTGCCTCAACCTTATGATTACGAAGCATGTATAAAAGCAATGCTAGAAGAGGGGAGGAGAAAGAAGCAAAGAGTAGAAAGAGTGGGAAAAGTAAATGCTATCTCTGGTCACAGCTTAGCCATGAACTCTGAGCAGCTGTGGCTCCCTGCACTGGAGCTGCTGTCACTGATCCAGGACACCACTCCGTGTAGAATAGGAGCAAGTCATAGAGGGTCGTGGGTGGTCCTACCACTTTCTGAGGAGACAATGGAAAGTTAATGGGTACCTAAGGAGAGAGAATCTATTTTTCAGTTGCTAGCTACCCATACTTCAGTAAGTAGCCCCCAACCCATGCTCATACAAACAACCCTAACTGTTGTGGTTTTAATAAGAATGTTCCTCATTGGCTCATATATTTGAATGCTTAAGAATAGGAGGTGTGACCTTGTTGGAATAGGTGTAGTAGTCCAGTTGGAGGAAGTGTGTCACTGAGGGTGGGCTTTGAGGTTTCAAATGCCTAAGCCAGGCCCAGCAACTCGCTCTTCCTCTGTTTGCAGATCTGATTGTAGAACTTTCAGCTATATCTATTTGCTTGCTTCCATGCTCTGCTCCACAATAATACTAGACTAATCTCTGAAACTATAAGCAACCCCAATTAGGTGATTTCCTTTATGAGAGCTGTGGTCACAGTATCTCTTCACCGCACTAGAACACTGACCAGGACACTAACTAAATTCAGTGAGTCACATACACAAAACATCTTGAAACTAGGAGGGTAATTTGTAAAGTAGAAATGGGTCAGCTGGAGGAGGAAGGGAATTTTAGTAAGAGGAGATGTGAGCAAAATACATGGTATACATATACGAAATTGTTGATAATTAAAATCAACAACTTACAGAATAAAAGAGTATTCTCTCAAAGATGTAAAGGCTCTGGTTTAGTGAAATTTTTAACTTATTTATTAGCGAGGTGTGTATGTGGGAATGCATGTGTGTTTGTTCGCACACATCCATATCAGTACCATAACTCCTGTGTGAATTCAAGAGGCCAACTTTTGGAAGTTGGTTCCCTCCTTCCACTTAGAAATCAGAGATCAAACTGCAGTCATCAGATTTGAGCAGTAATCACCTGTACCCACTGACTTTTCTCATTGGCCTACTGTGTGCACTGTTAATAGCAAGAAACTTTCACCCAAGGGAAAGTGTTGAAGAAATGTTTTATAAAATTTTATTTAAAAAGAGATGGCTTTGCCATGCCAAAGTAAGATACAATAGCTGTGGAAAAACTTCAACAATCAGACCCAGAAACAAATAGTAGTTTATGTTTCTAGAAATTCAAAAGCATGGATCTGGAGAGATGGCTTAGCCATTAACAATGCGTGCTGTCCCTGCAGAGGTCTCCACTTCATCCCAGCTCTGACTGGATGGCTTACGACCTGCCTATAACTCCCTCTCACAGGACACTGTGTCTCTGGCCTCCAAGGACACTTGCACTTGTGCACTTATACATGTAATTAAAGCAAAAAAGGAAAATTCTTTTTAAAAATCTCAAAGTAGAAATCATGTAGAACTAATGCCTCTTTTACTTTAAAAAAAAAAAAGTGTTCTTAGAATTAGAACAGGTGGGTGAGATTTTTTTTTCCCCCTGAGGAAATCTAGTCTTCTAGACTGGGGCTAGATAGTTAGGCCATTCAAAGGGAAACAGAAACTCAGTCTCACTAGAGACTGTGAAGCTTCATCAATTATAGATAGCATGCCACTGCTATGAAATGTACCATTTCCTCCTATTAGAACCTACCCAGTTAGTTCTTACTGTGATTACTATTTTACTGCTTGTAGAAAGCACTTGTCCCTTTTTTCTGCTGAGATATGTGATGCAATGCTACGCATATGCTATGAAAGGAGGATAGCTCTCAATTTGGATAGCAGAACTTATTTTTCCTTACAGCAGTAATTGGCTTAGTTCTTAACTAAATCTGATGGGTCTCCTTTTAGACACTTTTGGAGCCAGTGTTTGTGAATGTGGAGAATTCTCTTCCAAACAAGCTGGGGCTAGACAGGAAATTCTGAATCATTACAGACTATCCTAATTGTATTTTAATTTACCATAGAAAATGATTCCTAGAATAAGTTAATTCTGGTTCAATTAAAAAAACTGTCAGAAATTTAATATGCCTACATATAAAAGCCCAATCGTTTTATTCTCTGCTGTGTCAAAAAATTACTCAAAGTATAAATGAATCAAATCTCGGCTGTAGATTGTGATGATCTGTTCATTTGGTCCAAAAATGCATCTAAACATACAAAATAACACAAAAGCTTATTGTGTGATTGACCAGAATTCCATTAAGAAGAGCAAATACTAATACCCCCTTAATTAAAGTCAAGGCTGAAAAGCATCCAATTAACAATGAAAGTGCAGGATTAAAACAAACTATCTTTTGTGAGTTAATCTATTTGTTCCCTTTGGATTTGTAGCTTATTTCTACTATGTGTGTCCTCCCATCCCCAAGTAGCCATAAAAACTACCTTTCAAAAAAATGAACTGTTTTAATCTCTGGGGGACTTAAAATCCAACCTACCTTTGGAACTAATGGATAGGAGATGCTTAACTGTGAATGAGAACAGGATATGGGGATTAAAGTCACTTAGGAAGAAGTTACACAAGGAGAAAATCTCTCCCAGTCAAACACAGAAATAAAAGGTGTCTGCCAGGAATGTCTCCTAGAAGGAATTCTGAGCCTATTAAGTAAAGGGAATTCACTCTGTGCATAGAGAAAAGGAGAAAACTGGACACCTTCCTGCCAATTCCACTTCATGGGAAAAGTTTCAAGTCCTTCAGTCTCTTGCCCCTGATCATTTGAACTACCTTGTGTGTGCAGCAGTAACAGGCAGCACTTTGGAATCTCTGGAAGCAGTCTGTGTGGCCACACCCTTTTTATTGCACATTTTGAAATAGCCTTCCTGAGAGGCAAACTGCCCTTTGTTTACCAGATCTTCCCTAGAAACACCAGAGCTTTCCTTAATCTACAACTCCTAAAAATGGTATGATGGAGGAGATGTCCAAAAAACTCCCGGATCCCGACCCCAGCTCCTGCAAGTCTCTCCTACCTTGTCAGCCTGCGGACTGATCCGAGAGCCGTATCTGCAGTAGGTCACAAAGTGTTCGCAGTTGTTCCACAGTAGGCTGTATGGGGTCAGTCCCAACTGCTGCTCAGCTCTGCGTGCCACCTCCTCATTGAGCAAGGACTTCTTCTTGAGAGTCTCGTCTAGGTGATTGACAAGAATGTCTGCTCCGTAGGCAAAGTCCTCTACTGTGTCCACACGGATGCTGGCCACCTTGCAAATGACTCCCGGGAGGAGACGCGTGTTGGAGACCACCTTCTGAGTGCGTTCCTTGTCATTGGTCAGGACCAACAGGATGTCAGGCATTAGATGGGCGACACGGTTTTCCCCCAGGTAGATCCCATAGTGGGTAAAATGGGTCCGTGACACCTCCAACACGTCGCCCCGGAGAAAAGAACTGATTTCATAGGGACGGTTCTTCCCTGTGTCTCCTCCCGGGGCGCACACACTAAAGAGCTTGAAGTTGGAAATAAGGAGCAGCTTCTCCAGGAGGAGGGACGCAGCTTCCAGCATTGGGTTCTTCATCCTACAGCAACCAGAGTTTCTGCACTGGCCACAACTGATCTGAGCAAGGTGAGCTCTCCAAACCGCGGCGCTGCAGTGCGGCTCACCTGCGGAGCACCGCGGGGGGCTGCCCAGAGCCGAGAGGGCAAGAGATTAGAGGAGAAGCCAAGGGTCTAGCTCAGCCACCCAGTGCAGGGAGTCAAGGAAAGGAAGTAGTGTCAGCTATGGGAACAGTAGCACCCCCGCTTGAGGAGCTGGAGAGGTAGCGTGCCTGGGGGGCGGTGCTCCGGGTGAGCTCTTCGCTGTGGCTCTTATAGAGGTGCCGAGGGCGGGCCGAATGCGGTCACAGGCCAGAGAACACGGATTGGGCACGGGCGTTCTGCACCCTGACTTCTCCTCGAGCGCTCTGCTTCACTAGGGAGACCTTTAAACAGCCAGCGTAGGAGAGATGTCAGAGGCGTGGCCGCGCGAAAGATCCTGCACCTGCCACGAATGGAACACCTTTCTTGGCGGTGAGAAGCGCCCTCTAAAATTTCTGTGTGAGACAAGCTCTAACCGGTAGTAATACCGTGGCCCTCAGCTTACTAAAGCATTTGCTTTGATTCTCCAAAGTGTCCACTCCGCGAATTCCTGCAGATCCTACTTGATCTTTGTCGTTTTAAACACACAAGCATCCATGAGCTCTCAGGTGGCACGCGAAGAAATGGAATTGCTCCTTGTGCGTCCAGTGCCCCAGCTTGGAGGCTCGGAACCCTACAGTCTGGACGCTCCAAGGCTCCAGCGCCTGTTGAGCGCGCGCGCCTTCCAACTGTCATCAAGAAATCCCAACGCCCTCCAGCAAAAGCCTCAGCTTCGCTTCACGCACGATTTGTAGCTTTTGGTAAATCGCTCCCTGCCGCCCAGGGAGACTTAAGGAAAGGGAACGTTATGGTTCTGCAGGGCAGTGCGCTTGCAGCAGAACCCAGGCACAGTCGAAGGTGGTGGGGGAGCTGCCTAAGGAGGCTGCTGGGGCTCTCTGCAAGGCTGGGCTTTGGGTTCCCAGACTTGCCTGAATTTCTGTGCTAATGGATTATGTAAATGATTCAATTCCCAGGACAAAGGCTATAAGCGCCATAAAACTAAGCTTAAGTTCCAGGCTAAGGCTGAGATCTCCATCTGCCTTGATGGAACCAGGACCAGCCTGAGGCCTGAGGCCACCCCTCTTTGGAGGACTGGATCTTTGCTCCCTTACCTGTCTGCTATAAGTGATCTGTCCCTGTCGCTGCACTTTTGTTCACTTGTTCACTTCACAGTTGATTGTAAATCTCACTGCAGCATACCCCACACCTCCCCACTGCCTCAAACGGATAGAAAGAAGTAGGCATGATCTTTCATCAGTCCATCCACAATCATCTTTTCCCGTACGGTCTACCTACTCTGCCATGCACTGTCCCCTTCCTGGAGGTTCAACAAAATCAATCTGTACTTCTTTCCCACACCATCATCACTTGTAGTTCTTTTTCTACTTTTCTTAAGGTCAATGGTCCTCTTTTGATGCATTTTTACTGGGATAGTGAGAAAGGGCTAGGAGAGGTATACAGATTATAAGGAAGCCACCTGAGTTCTATCCGAAGAGCCCATGGAAGGAGAGAGCCACCTGCAGAAGGTTCTCTGAGCTCCACATGGGTGCTACAGCCCTCAAACACAGTAATAAAACCTTAGATTATTTCAAGAAATTATGCAGAAAAGAAATAGGCACAAATGGAAGTTATTTCGTTTAAGTGGGGATTCTATGCAGTTATATGAACAATAAAGGGGGTGAGATCGGGGAGACAAAAACCACATGACAATGAAAAACACCTCAAGTGCTGGGCATGGTGACTCATGGCTTTAATCCTGGCTCTCAGGAGGCAAAGGCAGGCAGATTTCTGTGGGTTAGAAGCCATATCCTGAGACCCAGGTCAACGAGGACTACTTGTTGAAGCCCTGTCTCAGATATAGGAAAACCGAGAAAGAAAACTGGCATGACATACTGGTGGGAAGTAGTGGGTTCGAAACTATCGACTGAGGTAGAATCAGGGCTAAGGGCAGGCAGGGCTTTGTTCACCTGCCTGGGGCAGAGGAAGGAGAAAGTGTAAGGCTGTGGGTAGAAAGACTCTGGAACTGGAGGTGTAGCTCATTGGAGCACATGTGTGAGGATCTGGGTTCTGTCCCTCCTACTAGAAAAACAAAACAAAAGGTAACCACCCCCATCTTGTCCTGTAGCTTCTGAAGAAGCTACCAAACCTACTGAGTGGTGTCATCCACTAGGGTACAGAGGCCCCATCGTCATTGTAACATTAAAGTGAGAGACCCTTGTCATGTCTTGAGAGCACTTGTACCTTGTCCACATCTATTAGAAGGGCCTTTATAAGTTCTTTCGTTGTTGGTTGACAATCACTTCACACCTACTAATACCAATCTTAAGGATTAAATGAGTTTGATGGTGAGGTGCTGGTGGAAGGATCATTTTAATGATAAAAAATATGGGAAAATTGGACTCCAAGTCAAAATGCATTTATTTACTTAGAGACAGGGCCTCACTTGTAGCCCTGGCCTTGAAGCCACAGAGATCTGCTTTCTTCTGACACTCAAATGCTAGGATTAAAGGCATATGGCACCATGACCAGCAAAATTTTAAATAAAATTTTATTTTATAAATTCATTATAATGTTATATTGTAATACTTAACTATAGAATAAAATATAATGAAAAGATTTCTATGTATCATTTAAACCCATGTAATATTAAATATTGAGCAGCTAATTCATAAATCACCTTAAGAGACAAGACCTGAATTACAAATTTTGCCAACTAAAGGGACTATTTAAGTCTTAAGTCTTTCTTTTCTTTTTTGCTTTTTTGGTTGGTTGGTTGGTTGGTTTGGTTTGTTTTTTTCGAGACAGGGTTTCTCTGTATAGCCCTGGCTGTCCTGGAACTCACTCTGTAGACCAGACTGGCCTCAAACTCAGAAATTCACCTGCCTCTGCCCCGCAAGTGCTGGGACTAAAGAAGTAGGCCACCACTGCCTGGTGGGTTTGTCCATCTTAACTGATTTTTACAAAGAACCAATTCTTTGTTCTATTGATTCTTTGTAAAGATTTTGTTTCTATTTTACTGATTTCAGCCCTGAGTTTGATTATTTATTGCCACCTTCTCCTTTTGGATGCTCTCTTTATTCTAGAGCTTTCAGTTCCATTAAGTTACTAATAGGAAGTTTGTTTGTTTGTTGGTTGGTTGGTTGTTTTTTTATGTAGGTACTTAGTACCTTTGACCTGAGTTCTCATGCATCCTTCATTCCTATTATTCTTAAATTGAGTCTGTTTTAGATTTCAGATTTTCTTTGACTGAGGTATCTATTTCTTCTATCTCATCTTCATAGCTTAAGATTCGCCCTGCCTTCTCTTGTCTTCTGTTATTGAGACTTGCCTCTAAGGATCCTGTTTGACTTCCTACATTTTTCATTTTGTTTTCCATCAGTTTGGGTTTTCTTCATAGATTCTTTTTTTTTCACTGCCATGTCTTGAGCATTTTTTTATTTCATTCTGTGCTTTGCGTTTCATAAAATTCATTAATGGATTTATTCATATCATCTTTTAAAAACTTATATTTATTATAGCTATTTTGAAGTCCCTGCCTTGGGCTTTGGGTAAATTAAATTTCTCAGGGCCTACTGTAGTAGGATTGCATTGATCTAATAGAAATATAATGTCCTGCTGTTACCGTGATTCTACACAAAGTCCAGGTATATAGACATCCGGGTTTGGACTGGTTATAATTCTAGATGCTGATATCAGCTCTTGTGTTTGTTGGGTGGGTGTTCAATTCCTTGGTTCCTGTTGCCCTCTCTGTGACTTAGAGTATAGTAGCTGTGGGCTGTCTGCTTCTGAGACCCTGCTAGAAGAGGCCACTAGGAATCTCTAGGTAGACCATTTTTCCCATTCTCTGGCCAGTGCAGCAGCTAAATACTTAACTCAGAAACAAAGCACATGAAGTGAATGCCAAAGCTGAACTCACTCAGGATGTTCAACCCTAAAATGGAACAGTCCATTTTAGGAACAATCCTAGAAATGGAACAATCAATAGAGAAGGGAAGAAAGACACTTTTTTAAAAATATTTTTTAAAATGTCCAAAGAATTCCCACATCTTCAGCCAAATTTTCCAAATCTTGCTTTACCCTTCACCTGTATATATGGACACATGTGTGCATGCACATTTTTTCAACCTGTTAGCAAGTTGTAGCTTTGGTGTTCCTTTGCCCCTCAACCATGCACTGTATATAATCACACTGTTATAATTATCAAAGTCAAGAACTATCAGTAGTATAATCATGTAGACTTCAGGCTTCCTCAGAATTTCCTGATTGATGTAGTAATGGCCTTTACAGGAAACACAATCCAAATGGTGCCTTGCCGTCCATTGTTAAATTTTACTGATGTCCTCTGCCTTTGTCATGGTATTGACTCGTAGAGCAAAACAAAACTTAATTTTTCAGATGCACATCAGTGTGGGTTTCATGTTTATCCTTGCAGAGCTTCAGGTTGTGCTTTTTCTCAGGAATTCCACCGGAGTGCTTGCATGTCCTTTTGTATGTGTGTTAGCTGTAGATGTTGATATTTCCTGACATCCAGGACTTGAGAAAACATCAGCACTTTGGAGTCACTGGAGACAGGGTTGGCACTCTCAGTCAGACCCCAAATGCCCCTCTTTTTAAGGTTTATACATGTGTCCCCGAACATATGTTTGTATATAGAGTATGTACCATGTGTGTGCAAGTGTCCACAAAAGCCAGAAGAAGTATCAGATCCCCTGCAATGGGGGTTACAAAGGCCACATTTAAGAGCAATGTCTAAATACGTTATTTTAATAAGATTAATTTTAAAAAACAGAACCTACCTTTTATGTTACTATCTCTTTTGTAACTGATGACTAGTAATATAAATTGATGACTTGTTTTTTCTTTTATATATTTAATCAAGTGGAGTGTGGACTTAAGAAAACTGAATGAGTATAAGGCTGATATGAAGTAGACTTTTATAATGTTGGAATTAAAATTTTGTCAGTTTTAAACTCCTTCTATGGTGTGTGTGTGTGTGTGTGTGTGTGTGTGTGTGTGTGTGTGCATGTGCACAGGTGCTAACATTCTGTGGAGGTTGGCAAACTACTGGTTGGTTCTCTCTTCCCATCATATGTATTCAGGAGGTTGAGTTCAAGTCAACAGGCATAATGAAAACTGTCCTTAGCTGCTGAGCTATCCAGTCCCACAATTGCAATTATATGTAAAGATATGTGAGTTTGTGAATTTCAGTTACTATAGAACTTCCCTAGCTTATTTTTATTTCCTCCTGTGCTAGAAATGCCACACCAGAAACATGAATACTTGAAATTCCAGTGTTCTATTTGTTTAAAGTAGCATCAAACTCATCTAGATATTCTTCCTCTTAAAGATGTGAACCATTTGGAATACAGAGACAGAGAAGAGCACTTGCTGCTTTTGCAAAGGAGCTTGGTTTGGTTCCCAGCACCCACATGGCAGCAAACCACCAACAACCATCCAGAAGTCTGTAACTTCAATTCCATGGATTCTGACCACCCTCTTTCAGATTTCTTGGACAGCACACACACACACACACACACACACACAGAGAGAGAGAGAGAGAGAGACAGAGACAGAGACAGAGACAGAGAGACAGAGAGAGACAGAGAGGCAGACAGAGACAGAGACAGAGACAGAGAGAAACAGAGAGACAGAGGGAGGGAGAGAGGGAGGGAGGAAGGAAGGGAGGGGGTTAAAACACAAATAACATTTTTTCAAAAAAAATGAGAACTACTTTAAATATATCAGTTCAATATCAGAGCAAAGTGTCAAACACACATGTAGATCCCATTTTATTTATACTCTGCAAACATCAATGTCTAACCTTATAAAAACAACTAGTACAAAGCAGTGTATTTCCTGCTTGCAGAGAGCAAGACTGACTGGCATTCCCCTGGTATGGAAGAGTGATACATGACAAGGGTCAAGCCATAGATCTGTGAGCTGGATTGCCTGGCCTTGAATCTAACCTCAATCCCTGTGACTATCAGATTCTTTCATCACTATGTGGTATCCTTCCACCCAGAAGCACAGTATTTTGGCAGGGAGAACAAGTGAATAAGTGCTGAAAACCCATCACCAAATCATTCCAATAAATGATTCCTATTGATGGAATTGATTAGTTCAATACATGCTCAAGTCCAGTTACATATATCTGTCAAAGTCTAAATGGCCTTAAAAATCCATTGCATTTTTATATTGGTATAAGTGGCATTTCTGCATACACAAGTATGAATAGCATCAAGTTTCCAAAGGGGCCAGAGGAGGGTATTGGATTCCCTGGAAGTAGAATTGCAAATGGTTGTGGACCACCGTCTGTAGGTGCTGGGAATCAAACCTGGGTCCTCTCTACAAGAGAAGCCAATGTTCTTAAGCACTGAACCATCTCTCCAGCCTCTCCCACATGATCTTCAGTATTTTGATGTGAACTTACCCAGTGAGCTTAAGGAACTAGGCATGGCTTCATTTCCCACTCAAGTTATAGACCATGTGCGTGCCTTCACTATTTAACTGATAATAAACAGAAGTGTGATCTTATGCTGGCAATATGAAGTGGGAGACATTTCAGAAGCTCACATGGTAGAGGAGAGAGTACACAAACAATCCATGATAACAAGGATAGGGGTTCATGTACCAAGCAACAACTTTGTCATATGTATTTCTATAGGTGCCTCGGTTATTCTTTTATTCTTGAAAGGATGACATAAACCCCATTTCTCTCCATTAAAGGGCCAGTCCTGACTTTAAAAGAAGGCCATAAGGCACCAGATCCAGGAACAGACCATAAAATCCAGAAGCAAGGTCATAACCCCCCCCCCCAAAGAACATTCTGGGGATAATCACAAAAATTGGAAAATATCTTATCTCAGAATGAGCCATCTGTACTGGGCACCCCATCTCATCCTATGGTTAAATGTTCATGACATAGGAATGTAGACCACTGACCACGTGTGACCCCCCGGCACCCAATTTTAGATTACCTAATCCTTCCGGGGAGTCCCCCTGGTTCCTTATAAGAAGGCCTGTACACCTTGGGTTTGCCACGTTGAAGAATGACTGACCCCACATGCTGGTTGTTTCTACAGAATAAACACTCCTTACCTTTGCATACTGAGTATCCCTCAGCGATTCTCAGGCCCTTACAATTCAATTAAACATCAATAACTCAATTATTTTCCCTTGAATTCCTGTTTCAGATTTACATTGCCTCTCAACTATTAGTGCAAATTGATCCACTTCCATATGAAAAGTTCCATTTCTCTGTGATTTTATATGACTTATTTTAGTTTGAACTTCTTACAGAGCTTTCAACTCTGCTCTGCACCCTGCTGTATTTGTTATCTCCTGTTGCTTTAAACAGCTCACCACACATGGGTGCTGAATAAATGTGGGGAGCAGTGGAGCTGGAGAGGCATTCGCCATGGCAAGATGGCGCCTACTTCCGCTGTCAACTCCTAGTAAGCAACTGTTTGCGCATGTGTGTAGAGAACTGTTTGCACATGTGCGTAGAGTGAAAAGACGCCCATTCCACGGCCCATTCTGGGGTGTCACGTGGGGTGATGAGCAAACAGCCAATCATGGGCGGACACGCCGCGCTGTGGTGTATATAAGCAGTGCTGATTATTGGCTCGGCCTCTTTTTCCCTCTGGGAGAGGGCAGTAAACATCGCTGCAGAAGGATCCTAGTGTCTGCGTGTCTTTTCTTGTTGGCGAGAGGACCGTGCGGGCTACAAATAAACACCGTCTTTTTTCTTAATAAGTATACAACACTAGAAGCAAGAGTTAACTGCACAACAAAATGTAAATAGGCTTCTTTCCAATTTAAAATATATAAAGATTATTAAATTCACTTTGCCCCTCTGCCCCAGAAGTTCACACAGGTAGAAGAATGAATGGAAGACAGCAATGAGAATGATTTTGTAAGAAGCTAAAAGACAGGTGAGGGTTGTGCCTCAGTGGGTGAGTACTTGCTAGCATGTACAAGGTGCTGTGCTGTGATTGCTCCCCAGTGCCAAAAAATAAAATAAACAGAAATCTGCAGGCACTCATCTTCCCTGTGAGCCTCCCCTACTCCCAAGATACTTGTACTTCTCAAGCTTGCTGTCTAGCAAAGACCTCCACTTTAGCCAGGTAAGCACTGTGAAAACCTGACAGAAAGAAAAAATTCAGCAAGTTGAAGTAGTGATGCAAATAGGAGAAATGAATTGGGGGAAAGTAGGAAGTGTGAGCAGGATAGAAGACGGGAGGCTCCTGTGATGATTCCTTCTGAGACGTGCAGAAATGCCTGCCCACCCAGACAGAATATCAATAGACCAATTACATTATTCCATCCAAGTCCATCTTGGTGAACCAGTGACTTGCAGTGTGGATGTCTTAGTCAGCTAAATTACAAATAAATAAATAAATAAATAAATAAATAGGCCCCACCCTCCTATGTTCTATGTGTTCTAGCACCCCTTCAAAACCACGTGCAGCTAGAACAGGGTTAAATGCAGCTGGAGGTGGGCTGCTAGCATCAGAAGTGAGGATCTACTAACCATCTACTCCCACCTCCTTGACTACAGAATATTAACAGGTTTGCCCAGTTGCTGTAATTTCAAGATATCACAATGGCTGGGCTATACCTACCGGCCAACACTCCATTATAAGCAGAGAGCTTGTTAGGGTTTGGTCTTTTGCTATGTATTATAATGCTAAATACTAGCCCTCAAGGCCTGGTTGTCCCCAGGGATGAGTCTTTGTGTACCCAAGTGACATACTCAAGGGACCTATGTAACCTTGCCCTCCAAGCTAGCCCTGATTGGTAAATAAAGATACCAACAGCCTATAGGTGGGTAGGAAGTAGGTAGAGGTTTTAGTTACCAGGCTTGGGCTCTAAGGAAGGTGAACAAGGTGGAGGGAGGAGAAGACACCATGGGGTAAGAATCTTAAAAATGTGGCCATGAGGGCTGACCAGTTGGTGGTAAGAGCAATCTGGACTGGCACATAGCAAGTTATATTGTGAGATTGTTGGCAGGAAAGGAGACATAATATCATAGAGGGTAAGATATCTGTTCACCTCTAGTGTATTAAAAAAGAGTATTATAAATATAAAGGTTGTGTGTCTTTTACTGGGAACTGAATGACCAAAATCAAGCTAGAACCCACACCCCCATAAAGTTTAAATACATACTGCAACAAGAGCTTACCTAGCCGACTTAGGAAAGGTGCATCTCAGTGGTAGAGAGCATGCTTATTGTGCACCAGGCCCTGGGCTGCACCCTCAGAAATAAGTAAATGGAGGAATTAGGTTCAATAAGAAGCAAAAGAACAAAAGAAACAGGAGTTTGGAGGTGATAATGAAAGAATAAAAGAAAAGCTATTGGAAGGTTTCCAGAGTTGAGTCCAAGGATGTAGAGAAGCAGCAATAGCTGGCAAAAGGTGAGCATGAGGGCAAGCCCTCACCAAGGAGAAAAGACGGGCAAGGAGCCATACCAGGTACCCACATTCCTGGGTAATGCAACAACAGCTCTTTCCTAAATAAGGCAATGAAACCAAAAGCTCATGTTTTTTTCAATACCATATTACAGGGCTGGAATGTTAAATCACTCAGTCACTTACACACACATACACGCACGCACACATACACACACGCACACATACACACACACACACAGACACACACACAGATACCCCTAGCATGCAATTATGTAGTGTGGGTATAAATAATTAACTAGAAAGTCTTGGCATTTACTACTTTTCAGCCCCAAAATGAATAGGTACTTTCATTTGCACATTAAGACTGTTTAAAAGATTCATTCTTGAGTTACATGGAAACAAATTAAGAAATTAAAAGCGCCGGGCAGTGGTGACACATGCCTTTAATCTCAGCACTTGGGAGATCTACAGAGTAAGTTCCAGGACAGCCAGGGCCACACAGAGAAATCCTGTCTCAATAAAACAAAAACAAAAATAAAAAGAAAAGAAAAAGAAATTAAAAGCAAATATGTATAGAATGGCATGGCTATTAAAACTTCCTTAAAATTTTTGTTTCAAAATATAGACATATCTTAATGTTGACAAACACTCATAAAAATAGGAAAGTGTCAGGACTAACCTGGTGCACCTGTACATAATACAGGCCTTCATAATCACTTCCTTTAATGTCCTAAAGTTGGCTTCAATATTCATTAGAAACCAAACTTCAAAGAGAATTTTCTGTTCATGGTTGATAAATGAAAAGGAGAACGTAGATTTCCATAGAATCTCATATTAGGAAGGAATCGATAAAGTTAAATCTTACAACATTATAATGAAAGTCAGGCCCATTTTTGCCTAGAGCTGGTGATGACAGGCACCATATAGATGCTCAGAACAGTCAGAACCCTTCATTGTGACGTCTCCAAGGCTCTAAGGGTAGATCTGCTCACGCTTCAAGTTGGTTTGTCCAGAACATAATTGAGCTCATCGAGCTTTGGCGATCAGCCTAACCAAGCATTAAGCACCGCCATGATATCCAGAGGCAGCCCAAGTGTCATTCTTAGCACACAGAGGAAATGTCAGGACCAGATGCCTCACCCTATGGCAAGATTACTAAGAGGAATTACAAATCATGCCCTTTATCCTCAGGAAAGTTTGAGCATGGTGAGGAGGGATACTGTAGAGAGCAGTGGATGGTGACCACACAGAAGCCAAGGTGGACACAGTTCCTCTACTTAATAAGACCAGAAATCGTAATTTTAGATTTACATATTTCTTAGAATTTAAAAGCTCCATCACAGATTCCAAGATTATACAAATACTAACGGTGCTCATCAATTTTAAAATGATTATGTTCTGAAGCAATACTTAATCAAGCAACTCAGGCCACTAGTGCTGGTTACTCCAGTTGATTAGAGCAGACTGGTCATGAACACCAAGCTAGAGCAATACCAGGTAACTAGTGTAGTAGCAGATAAGAGCAAGAGCTCCAACCCAGACCACCCTACAAATGAATGCTAAGTAACAAGCAGGCAGGGTGAGGACCAGAAGGAGCATCCCCCCCCCCAGATGATAAACGCAGTGTACTGCTTTAAGGAATTAAGCTAAGAAGTGTCCAAGTCTGAGTGGCAAGCTCAGGATGCTGTTCTGCCCACACTATGCACCCACCTTCGGACAGGATCTGGATTTGAGTACCACTTGTGCAGGATCAGACTTCTTCTGAGGCTCAATACTTAAGGGATAATGGCAATCTTAGGAGAAATGTACTTCATTCACATATTGACTATCACAAAAACAGAGCTAGAATAGCAGCTGTATATAATTTGCTTTGATTGAGGCAAGAACAATGTCCACAAGGTGAGTAGAGCTGACCTGACAGCCTGAGATGTAAGGGAAAGGCCTGGCTTTCCAGAAATGGTAAATGTAGATTACAGTAGACAAGGAAGGCCATGTGACTCACTTGACACTTTTCCTAAAGTAGATGGTTTGGTAAGTCCAAACCTCCACCATGGTGATCAAACCATGGCCACTCTACTTCTGAGCCCCAGTCCTGCTCTGAAGGGTCACTCTTCACAGCGGTGCCATGTACACAGCTTCTCAGAGTTAACAATAATGCCCCTTTAGTATATGTTAAGGGGACATATTCTAGATCCCTCCAGTCTTATTCGGGACACTTTACCCAGATCCCCATCACTTTCTCCTAAAAAATGCTATATGATGCTAAGTAACTTACTTGGGAGGAGGGCTTGGGTTTTTTTTTTTTTTTTTCATTTGAACTTTTTAAGAGAATACTAAAAAGTTAGACACGTGGAAAATAATTTTCCTAAAATATATTTATTTAATAACGTAACTGATTATAAAAAAGCATCCATGTGCTTGAACAAAACACCTGACTGTATCTTTAGTTACATAAAAATATAATTGGAAAGTAAATCTATAAGAAAAAAAGATTTTACTATAGCACCTAGAGCTCCCACAAAATTAAATTTAAAAGTCCTAACTTTCAACTAATGGCTTTATTTGTTTACTTATTTACACATCTGTTTAAAATATCCAAGCTTACCCCAGTGGTATGTTTTCTCCAGCAAGGCCACACACACCTCCTAAACCTACCCAGACAGCACCACCAACTGGCTGGTGAGGGTCAGGTCCTGAAAAGCCCGAGACTCTGGGGAGCATTTATTATTCAAACCACTGGGTTCCAGGAACCATCTTGCAGGCTCTAGTAGCTTTACTTTCTATTAACATACCAATAGAACACTGTGAGTCCTAGGCAAGGTAAGTGGCCTCAAACTGCTCCAAGTTCTGTCAGGGGAGCTGCTCCAAGTTCTTCCTCTGGCTCACCTGTTAGTGACCTCTGTCCCCAGAGCTCAGAGAGTGCCTCTCCCCTGTTCACTTCTCCCTGGGACACCTGCACACTGCCATCTCTACACAATGATGCCCTTCCCTTGTTTCCCCTACCCCCCAGCCTCTCTCTCCCTCTCTTTCTCCCATTTTCACCCCCTCCCTCCCTTCCTGTCTTCTCTCTCTTTCTCTCCCTCCATCTCCATCCTTCCCTCCCTCCCTCCCACTTCCACTCCTTCCCTCCCTTCTTGTCTTTCTTCTCTCTCTTCCTCCCCCTCTCTCTTTCTCTCTCGCCTCTCTCTCCATCCCTCCCTCTCTCCTACTTCCACCTCTTCCCTCCCCTCCTGTCTTTCTGTCCCTCCCTTCCTCTTTCTTTCCTCCCCACCTCTCTCCCTTACCAATCCCTATACTTCTCTTTTCCTCTTTGACCTTTCCACTCTCTTCCTTGCTCCTCATTCCTTCTTTCCTCTCTCCCTCTTTCTCTCCTCTCCTTCTCCTCCTTCCCTCCCCTCCTTCTCTACTTTCCCTCCCTCTTTACTCCCTCTCCCTCCTGACTCATTTGCCCCCTCTCTTGCTAGCAAGCAAGCACACACACTAGACTGGCCCAGGAGTGTGGGGATTGGTGCTTACCTTCTGCAATCCTGTACCTGCAATGAACTTCACTGCTAAGCATGTGTCTCCCTCCCTGGAGCCTGCTCACAGTTGTTTCCTCAGGTCTATCACAGTGTCAAATATAGTCGGAAAGCAACATATCTTTACTGTCCTTGAGTGAATGCTGGAAAGGCCATAGTTGACTGAACTGTTCTTTTCTCATTGATGTGACAAAACATGTGATCAAAGCAATGTAAAGTTTATTGTGATTGGCAAGTGGATGATGCAGTTCACGGTGGCAGTAAGGATGTCATCCAATCACACTGTGTCCTGATAGAAAGAATGATGCAGGGGCTAGCTTTCTCCTTCTCATTCATTCTGGGACTCCATGGTCTCATTTTCCAGATTCTTGGCATCGTGTTGAAAATAAAAACGGACCCAAGCAAAGGATGTATACCCTCAAAGGGACGGTAAGCTAAGTAAGATTTGCTTAAGAGTCCTTGGTTACTGTGGCTCCAGAAGGATGCACACAGTTTGGCTGCAAGGGGTGTGTGGTAGGTAATTGTTTTTGTTTGCTTGCTTGGCTTTAGTGGTTTGAATAGGTTTGGCCCCCATAGAATATGCTTGGCCCAGGGAGTGGCATTACTGGGAAGTGTGGCCTTGTTGGAGTAGGTATAGCCTCGTTGGAGGAAGTGCATCATTGTGGGAGTAGGCCTTGAAGCTCCACCCAGTGAGGAAGAGACCTTTCTTCCTGACTGCCTTCAGAAGAGACAATCTCTCTTGGTTACCTTCAGATAGAGATGCAAAAGTCTCAGCTATTTCTCTCGCATCAAGTCTGCCTGGACACTGCCATACTTCTTGCCATGATGATAATGGACTGAACCTTTGAAACTGTAAGCTAGCCCTAACTAAATGTTGCCTTTCATAAGAGTCATCTTAGTCATGGTGCCTGTTCACAGCAGTAAAGCCTTAACTAAGATGCCTGCTTGCTTGCTCGCTTGCATTATTGATTGATTGATAGCCTTGGGCCTTTGCTCACTTTTCATGTGCATATTCTTTCCCATGAGGCACCTAATTTTAATCATGACCACCCAGTCATGCTGCATATAAGGTGATAACAGGGATTATCTTTGTAAAGGTTCACTAACAGGACACAGTTTCCCATACTACACTAATGTACCCAAAAATAGTCTAGACTGAACTGGGCCTCCTGCCCCCACTTCCCAGATACATTCCAGAATGTGTTTGACCAAAATGGAGTTATTAAGGGATTCTAAATGTTATTAGGGAAGAGTGACCAGTTGCTTTGCTCAAGGAGAGGTTTCTATGCAGCTCAGTGCAGGAGGAGGTCCCAGATGCTAGGAAGGAATATGTGTGTGGCTCAAGCTAAGCAAGGTCACAGGTTGCTTTACAACCTACCATGGAATGGTGCTGCTCACAGTCAGGGTGGATCTTCCTATCTCAGCTAATCTAATAAAGAAAATGGCTCATAGAAACACCAACTGGTTTGTGTTCTGAATGATTCTAGATACTAACAAGTTGACAATGTTAACTTTCACACAGGAAACTTAACTCAAAATGAGCTAGTAAAGATCATAAAGGACATAGATACTATGTTGGGCAGTTATTGATGTTACTGGCCAAGAATTTCCGGTCCTGTGATCCTTTTTATTTCCTGCATTTGTGATGGGGTGCTATAACATGATACTGTAATCACTATGTAGGGAGCAGAAGTGACATGTGTGTTAGTTTTCTAACACCATGACAAAATGATGCAGGTAATCAAATTAAAGGAAGGAATGTTGGTTTTGGCTTATGGTTGCCTTAGGCTTGTGGCTTGCCAGCACATCACCATGGAAGGGCATGCCAAAGTGAGCTACTCACTTGAGATGCTGCGAAGGAAGAGAGGAGGAAGATGAAGCACATATCTTGACAGTGGACATAGCCCTGATGGCCTAACCTCCATTATGCTCCTCCTGCCAAGGGCTCCACCATCTCTCAGCAGCATGATGTGTTAAGGACCAAGCTTTTAGTACATGGGCCTAAGAGAGACTTATACAAATCCAGCAAAGGTGTAACTTCCTGGCCAGGGCAAGTACTTTAAAGCTTTCTCCATCTGTCAAGACTGCATCAGCTTGAGCCGCTGAGTCTCTAAACATGAGTAGTCTTGCTACTGACATGCAATGGAAATACAATGTAAACCACAATCAGGTGCCAAGGTTTAGTCTGCTGGGCTCTGTGAGCTCTGTGAGCCTAACCTGACTCACCCAACAACAAAGCGTGGAAAATCTTGTAGTTGTTTCTTTTTCGTCTGAATATCTCTTACTAGACTGTGGTGAGCTTACATGAAGGGTGACTGGGAAACATTGTTCTAAATGGAAGCATCTAGTAGTATGCTAAAGGCTAAGATGAATTAAAGGAAATACTTTAAGTCTCTGAAGGAGACTTACCAGACTAGGTGACTCAGATTCTGTGCTCAAAACAGGGTCGGGAAAATGGAGTTTTGCAACTTGGGTTACAGGAAAATGGTGATAAACATTAAGAGAAAAGACTGCAGATGGTAGCTTTAGACAAAGGCACTCATAAAAAAAAAAAAAAAAAAAAAAAAAAAAAAAAAAAAAAAAAAAAAAAAAAAAAAAAAAAAAAACGAGAGACGCCTTCTTTAAAGCTGGACAGGATGGCATACCATTGCAACCCTAACACTCAAGAGACTGCAATAGAGCCAGGCAGTGGTGGCGCACGCCTTTAATCCCAGCACTTGGGAGACAGAGGCAGGCAGATTTCTGAGTTCGAGGCCAGCCTGCTCTATACAGTAAGTTCCAAGATAGCCAGGGCTACACAGAGAAACCCTATCTCAAAAAAACAAACAAACAAACAAACAAACAAACAAAAAAGATACAGTAGTGGGAATATTCCTCAGTGCATCCCCTTGGTTGTGAATATACCATTCTCAGTCCACCTCAGTAGTTCCATTCTCAACATGAATATTGCCAAAGTTCGTGTAGCATTTTAAATAGTTGTACCAATGTGGTGCTGATTCTAAGATTTTTAATAGGCAATGTTCTACTAAACCCCAAGAAACCATCTGCCTTTATAGGCCTGGCTCTTTGCCTAAGATGGTGAGGGTGAAGCAGAGTTAGCTAAAGAAGGCCAAAAGGAAATAAGAGCCCCTAGCCTCTTGGCCAGTTCCTCCTGAGGTCTCCAACAGGATCACCTCCACCTAACAAAAGGAGAAATGGGGCCTGGGAGTGTGAACCCACACCTGCTGACTGTATCCACAGTCAAAGCTGTGGGAATGCTGATGTGCAAACATCACTGTTGATGAACATGGAAGACCTAAAACTGCCAAATAGAGAAAAGCACCCAGATAAATGTGGCCTCTTATCAAAATAACCTCTGAGGATTGCTAATATCTGAGAGCTGGACCCCTGGTCCTACTTATCAGGCTGCTTTATGCATCAAGTATGCCTCAGAACACCTTGATAACCAGCTCATCTGATGATTATTACCTTGCCTTCCTGGGCCCAACCTTGCTGACAAAGCCAATGGACTTCAACCTGCCAATAGCTTTGACCTTTTTTACCCCAGCATATTGGATCATAGTCTTGAATTAAGCTCTGTCAATTAATCATTGTGCAACATTAGCCCATTTCAGACATTCCTTCCACTTAAAACACAGGTGGTCATCTGTCTGGTTCGGCAATCTGCTCATCTTCCTCAAAGTCTTGCATAAGGCTACTAAACATGGTGCCCTGCTCTATCTCTTGTTCATTAAAGAACACTATCCCACCTCAGCTCCAGTAACTACACATAGAACACTTGCAAATATATAAGACTGCCAAGGCCTCCTGTAAGATGGAGTATAGAATGAATGTGGAGCCTTTCTTTCTGGATGAAAGACCTCCAGAAATCATGCACACTTTCATCATTGCTCTTAGTCACGCAGAAAACACAAATGAATTGTTTTAAATCTTGATCTGTGTCCTCCTTCTCAAGTCAAAGCCTTCAGGAAGAATTGCTACATAAAAGTGGCACCTGCTGGATCCCATGCAGCCTCTGGTGTCCTAAGTGTAGACTGTAAAATATAAACTAATATAACTAATTCTCTTAATCATCTGGTGTTTAGCGATACTGTCAAGATATATGAATTGTATAGGTCAACTACCAGAAAATGAAGTTGAATAATAATGAAGTAATGAAATAAAACAAAAAATGGGTAATTTGCAGTTGAAAATAACTGTTTTAAAGAAAACAATGTAGTCTTGTCAGTTAACATGATACATAATATAATGTATACTTTTAGTATGTATACAGTATCATACATTTTGAATATATTTTATAGTCTTTAAAAACTTTAATTTTCAGAAAAATTGTATATTTTAGTATCTATATGTCACTTTGAGCAACCAAGAAAGGTTTCTAAGTCACTCATAGAATTTCTCCTCTATATGACACAATTATATCAAGATTTTTGACACAGAGGCAATAAACCATTATATGCAGCATCTCGTCACTAAGTCTAATAAGCTTCATTTTCCTCTATAGTTTAAGATTATGCTGAGATTTGTATTTTAATACCATAGCCCTGCCTGTCAAGCACTGTTTTTATCAAGAGCCTCCCTCGCCTATGTGTGGTGGTTGGAACACGCTTGGCCCAAGAAGTGGCACTATTAGGAGGTGTAGCCTTGTTGGAGGAAGTGTATCACTGGAGGGATAAGCTTTGAGACCTTCCTCCTAGCTGCCAGAAGACTGTCTTCTGTTTGCCTTCAGAACAAGACGTGGAACTCTCAGCAACTTCTCCAGCGCCATGCCTGCCTGAGCACTACCATGTTTCGTGCCACAGTGATGATGGACTGAACCTCAGACCCTGAAGCCAGCCCGAATTAAATGGCTTTGTAAGAGCTGCTGTGGAGTCTCTTCATAGCAATGGAAACCCTAACTAAGACATGGTGTCACAAAGCTTTCCCAGACTACAGGCCAAGTGTATGAACCGCCCAATTTAGCATGTTTATCATCTTATATATTGACTTTTGGATGCCCCAAATGCTGTTAATGTAATAAGTGCACAGAGTGTCTGTTTGGCAGGACCAGCTCATTGGAGAATAGCACCAGTGTCCTCTGCTTTTTCTAGTCTTCCAGGATGTAAACAAGAGGTAAGGCCCTAGAATCCAAATGATAAGGAGCCTTTTCCTGCTGTTGTGATAGAATACCTTTGTAAGAGCAACTGAAGGAGGGGTAATGTGGCTCATAGTTCCAGAGTACAGTCACCCATGCCAGAGAAGCCGCAACTGCAGAAGCTCAGAGCAGCTACTCATATTATACCCAGTCATGTGGGCTCTAGTCACTAGATGTTGAGACCTGTGCCTTTACCATCCTCATTCCTTTAATTTTCGAAACAGAACATATACCTTTGTAATAGGGCTCCAGACCTTAGTAGGCCCCGACACCCTAGTACAAGTGACTTCATGGTGAAACTTCCATTTAGGCTGTAAAACTCAGCGTGTAGACAACACCACCTGCCAAAACTGAAACAAAGGCCTGATCCATCAAAGCCCATAGTTCTGGGAAAGTCTCTAAAAAAGCCTTGCTTTTGAGACTTTATAGTTCTGCTTCTAGCTAACTATCTTTGTTAACTGAAGTATGTCAACCCAGGACATGGTTGAGTTTGTGTGTGTGTGTGTGTGTGTGTGTGTGTATGTGTGTGTGTGTGTGTGTGTGTGTGTGTGTGTGTGTGTGTGTGTGTGTGTGTGTGTGTGTGTGTGTGTGTGTGTTGTTTTGTTTTTGCTTTAAAGCTCACTCTGAGAAAGGCTCACAAGTGTACTGGTGTATCCTGAATACCCAGTGTAGTCACCAGCAGCTATTGGCTGACAGCTTTCCCTAATGAATACCCCACAATACCATGGAGCTATTATGTGCTACTACAAGATGCAAAGTTACAGAAAATCAAATGGTGAATTGTAAACTTATTAACTTATACACTTTAATTTTCACAAGTCAAACTTGACATAACGCAACAAACACCAAGGGAAAGAAAAATAAAAGGATTATTTGGTAAAAGGCCAGTGCAAACTGGTGTTCTAGAAGTAACAGGGGCTAAAGTTGTGCTCTTGGAATTGTGTTTTGTTTTGAATAAAGAATAACACAGGCTGAATATTAAAAAGGGTGTGAGTGCCAGGCATTGGTGGCACACATCTCTAATCCCAGCACTTGGAGATAGAGGCAGGCAGATTTCTGAGTTCCAGGCCAACCTGGTCTACAGAGTTGAGTTCCAGGACAGCCAGAGCTTTGCAGAGAGACCCTGTCTTCAAAAACCTAAATAAATAAATAAATAAATAAATAAATAAATAAATAGGGTGTAAGCTGAGTGCTACAATGTTTGTGCATTATAAAGAAGAGGTCTTGTTATACTACCCATATTTTAAAACAAAAACCATCAGAACATACTGAAGGAGCTTGGTATTTTATGGAATGCAAAGCCTTCTTCTCTCTTATCATCAGTAATGAAGGGCTGACTAATCAGTTGACCTCGGGTATAACACAACCTGACAGCTGCTGCTGCACTACCTGAAGCCAGAATCTGAAGGCTTGCAAAGAAGGGATGAAGTGGAGACATTACTTATGACAATTCAGATACTGACACTTTGTTTCATTCCAGTGTATGGGCTCACCAGGACTGCTCTCATTTTTTATTACTATTACTAAAACACAGTGGTCTACCTAGCAGCATTGATTAAAAGAGAGCTCGCTTATTCTTTAGGTTCCAGTGAAGACCTGGTGAATGACACTGTGCAAAAGAAGCAGAGAAAGTGCCAGAGAGATTGCTCCAAGGGGAAAGGGAAAAATCTGGTGAGAAACAGGAGAGAGACTTTCCAGAGCCAGAGAGGTAATCTTCACAGGATAAAGCAGGTGCCTTGTATGACTAAGAGACAAAAGTGCTGTGACAACAAAGAAAGCCTGCACCATGTAGCAAACCCCAAGGAAAGGAGAGCCTTGTCAAAGGGCCAGCGCCTAGAGTAAGTGACTATTAATTCTATGAGATATACATGGACCTTTTGACCAAAGATGTCTAGAACTGATTTTTGTTCCCCCAAGGGGTTCATATTACAGCATATGAACTTGCCAGGATTTGGATCTATCCCTCATAGGCCTCCATGTTAAAGGCTCAGCTGCCAGTCTTCAGTGTTCTCAGGTGAGGCAGCACTAAAGAAGGAAGGAACATCACCAGGAACATGCTATAAATGGACATTTGGAGTCCATGTCTCCTTTATACCCCTCTCAGTGTATTGATCTACCACATCCTCCTTCCCACCATGGTGTGCTGCCTTGCCACACATCAGAAGCTGTGCAGCTACGCAATCATAGGCTGAAGCCTCTGGTGCTGTGGACCAAAATCCTTTAAGTATCAGAAATGAACAGAAATTCAGACAACCCTGAAATATCACCATATGCACCTGCAAGCCAAACAAGACCAAAACACATGGGCACTTGTCCCGAAACCTAATGACTTGGAGCCTATCCATAGAATCACATGATCATATGCAGTATGACCAACTGCTTCAAGTTCCCATGTCTTGCATGCACAGGCAGTCTTCCCTCACACAGATGAAAATAGCACAAATTCACTTAGTGCAATCATTTGAACTTCCAAGCACAAAATTCCAGTTATAGTTAATCATGACATATTAATTGAGTGCAACTTCATATTAATATTCACTACACACACACACACACACACACACACACACACACACACGGTCACGTATGCAGAGAGAAAGAGAGAGAGGGAGGGAGAGCTCTGTTGCCTGACACCCAATGGCAAACTGATGTGATATTTTACAGAAATGAGTCATTGACAGCCTCATGCAATAAAGAGGAGACTGCAGCAAATAGACAGTAAGTCCATTCAAATCAGTCACAAGTGAAGCTAAAGAAAGGAAAACAGTGGGAACATTGGCACTATGAACATTTAAGAGCTCATAGCAAAGACCAAGTTCTTCACACCCAGGAAAGTGACTGTAATTATGGAGATGAAGGATCCCACAGGAAGTGATGCCTCCCTCACCCCGAGTAATCTCAGCAACATCCCATCGTAGAAACTGGAAAAGCGAGAGCATGGGAAGCAGAGCTGATCACAGAAGACCATGACAGATCAGAGTACAACACTGGTGGACTTCCAAAGCCCTTTCTTCTTTCTAATGAAAATATCCACGTGTGTCTATTTTCCATAGTGATTTACTTTTGTGTGCCCTTCTGCTCTCCATTGAAAGGTAAGGTCTCTCCTGACAGAATAAGATCACACCTGTTAATTCATGCTAAACTCTTAGCCTATCCTTAGCATATCCTTTGTGCAACAATAACCTTTTTATTGGCCTTGGCCAAGCAGAACTCAGGGCTCATCAGTTTCTTCTATGAATATCAGTTTAGTCACTGCATAATATACTTAACCCCAGCTAGCTCACGCATGCCACACCCAGGGTTTAGCATGCCCAATCGCACATCAGTTCTTCCTGCCAAAGTAGTGTGCACATTTCCCACTCATTTTTTATACCTTGAAGAAGAATAAGTGATCTGCTTTTATAGAAAACACAGATCATCAAAGTGAACATATATATTTTATGCATCTTGGTAAACATGGTATGTCCCATGCCACCAGTATAAAGGTGGCTATCTTTGAGTTTTGTTTGCTTTCAAAGACACCGAGGCTGGAGAGATATCTCCTTTTGTGAAAAGCACTTTGTGCTCCAGCAGGGACTCAGGTTAGGTTCCCAGCACTCACGTGGCACCTTGTGATCAATCATACCACCAGTTCCAGGGAGGGATCTAGTGCCCTTCTCTGACATCTGCAGGCACCAGCAACATGCAGTGACTTGCATGCATGCGGGTAAAACATTTACACACATAACATAAAAATAAATACATCCATTTTTTACAAAGAGATTCAACATGCTCCCCATTATGTAGATGTTAACCAAAAAAATGTTATTTTGTGGTGGGTGAGGACAGTTAGATTCCTGGGGCCAGCTGGTCAGCCAGCCTAGCCTATTCAGTGGACTCCTAGCTAGTGAGACACCCTGTCCTGAAAATACTCTGAGGAAGGGCACCTGAGACTGACTTCTGGCCCTCATACATCTGTGCCCACACATGTGTGCACTCAAAGACACTCAGCAACAGGATGAGGGGAAGAACAGCTTTGTCATCCCACTTAGTGTGCAAGTCCCCACTGCTGGACTACTTCTGGGCAAGCCCTCTCAGGAGGCCCTGTCTCTGCTTGCTGATGGTAGGGTGGTAGTCAGGTACCTGGCAGTCACAAGCAAATGAACCTAGTAGTCAGGGGCAGGCAAGGTGGAAGAACTAGCAAATATATATCCCCCCCTCCAGGGATGGCCTGGAATCAAAGGCTCTTTGTGTCTTGAGAATCAATGACTGACTGCTGCTTCATCTGTCATCTCCCTAGAAAAGCATTTCCAGCTTGCTCTCCCAGTCCTCTGAGAATTCAGTCAGGTCTGAGGAACAAGTATTCTCAGAGGCCAGGTCCACACAATAGAGCTGTCTGTGCAAGGAGCATTGTCATCTGTCTGTTTATCAGGGTGTGGTGAATCTGGCTCATACACCAATGTACAGTCAAATCACACAGTAGCAGGCAACCTGCAATAACATGCCTTTTAGGGTGGTTTGTATGACGGAGTGTTTCCGGAGTTATTTGAGGGTAAGACCCTGACTTGTCCTTCTGTGTGTTATAAAACCTACTACAGTCAGTGCGTGCAACATCTACCCTCTCAGTAAGGGAGCAGATTAAAATGCCCCCTTGCACTGAGCTGCTGATTTGATTCATGCCTAATTTAAACTAGGAGCATGTGAAGTAGATAAGCTATAGTTGCTGGCTGGGTAGACACATCTTTAAACTGACTCACCTCTATAAATGGTGGCCTTATGCTTTTTCCATTCTGTCTAACCTGGTCCAAATGATGGCCTTTTCTTGCTTATGGATAGCAAGACAAAAGTAGTGGTTTAAACTGAGCCACTGGCGCTCCCTTCTTTTTCAAAGTGCAGGTAATAGGACCTAGAGCCTCTTCACCCATGCCACGAAAGTGCTCTACCACTGAGCTATGTTTCCAGCCCTAAGCTGTGCCACCATTACTTTACCATACAGGGACCTTCTGTGTTCCCTGTGTTTCTTGCCATTGTAGATGTTAGAGGCAGGCCCTTAGTCACCAGGTCTTGCTTAGGGATTGTGCTTTCCAAATGTTAAGAAATACAGGGAAGCAGAGGCCTTTGCATGTTTGATAAGAGACTATCTATCAACACAATCCAAATACAGACGTGAGCAGCTACAAACAAGCTTATCATTCAAGTCCTTGTTATTTCTGGTTTCCCTGAGGCCTATGAGAGACACATTCAAGTTCTTCGTATGAGTATGTAAGAGAATATCTTTAAACTTTTGACAGTTCGTGGCTTCTGGGAGAGGGAGACTCAGTTTTGGTGGGACCTCTCCTGATAGGCTGCCCTATCAGATGATGGCCCCACACCCATGACTAGCTGAGCAGCACAAATTAGACAATTTCAAAATTTTTTAGTTTCTTCTACTGGGATTTTAATGGGCTTTCATTATTATAAAGGGTATTTTTTAAAATAAAATAGTTATTAAGTACTTTCAAGTCCTCTATATCAAGTCTAAATATTCCAACAATTTCAGTACATTTTTTTCTTTTGTTTATAATTTTTGTTTTCATGTTAAATATTAAAATAAAATATAAGTACATCACCCCCCTTCCATTCACTCTCTACAATTCTCCCTTGTACTCTACCTTGCTTCCTCTTAAAATCATCTGTGTGTGTGTGTGTGTCTGTGTGTGTCTGTGTGTGTGAACACCCCTAAAGATATAAATACAACCTGCTTTTTCTGTTCAGCGTTACTTGTGTGTATTGTATTTCAGGGCTAACCACTTGGGATTAGAGAGCCAACAGGTTGTTCTTCCTTGGGGAAGACAGTCTCCCCCATATCAGCATACCTACAGACTTTATCTATGAGTGGGACCTCGAGAGGTTTTCTCCATCTGTGCTAGCATGTCTTTGGGTTTTGTACTTCCTCAAGCCTCATTCAGGCAGCCATACCATTGAGGTATCGCGGGTGTATCAATGACAAAACTCATCTCTGTCATTTCTAGGAGACACATTCTCACAGCAGATTTCCTGACCCTCTGACTCTTAGAATCTTTCTTGTCCCTCTTCTGCTACGTTTCCCGAGTCTGAAGTGCAGGAGTTGTGTTATAGATGTACCAATTGGGACTGGGCACTTCATAGTCAGTTGTTCAGTGCATTGTGAGCAGTTGTGGGTTTTGGTTTTGATCTGTATCTGTTGCAAAGAGGAATGTCTTTGATGAAGATAAGGTTCTCTGTAAGCATAAACATAAGTATTTAGAATGCAATTAGGGATGGTGCTGGGTTAGTAAAGTGGCAGTAATGGGTTATTCTCTAAGATCTAAGATCTCACCAGACAAAGGCTGGGTTGACAGTGCCAACCATGATTTCCATCTTGCTGGGCAGACCTTAAGTCCAATTAGAGACCACTGGTTATTGCCATGATACAAGTGCCACTACTGCATGCCAGGCTCTCCATCTTGTGGTTCATAGGCATCACAGCTGGGTAGGACTGTTGGTTCTTTCCCTTCCTTGGAAGGTTGCATGACAGCTAGTCCTAAAAGTGGATCCAGATCATGTGCTCTGGATTTTTGTGTCCAAAATGAATGAAGTCTTCACCAAGCAATACAGATTTGCTTTCAACCTCTGAGAAGCAACCAAAGGCAACAGCAATAGCCTATATTGCCTGCATGACCTCCAGGCCTCCCTTAACCAACAACTCGGAAGGGTGTTTCTCATGTTCAGTAGTAGGTCTTTTGTTACAGTCTAATGGCTCTTGTGGGGGGCACTGTCAGCCCAAGTCGACTATACTTAAACTTTATGAGTGTATGTGGTATGTTGTATGTAGGGATCTGTGTATAGGTGTGCATGTATATGTTGAGTATAATTTTGAGTAACTAAAATGAGTGTGATTCCTTCTGCATTTATCCTTACTGTTACTTTACTATCCTTCCCTCCCTTTTGCTCTGTACTGGCCTTCCCCTCTCCCCACTATATATTAGTGTATGTATAGCAACCACCTACATGGAGTCTTTGCTTCTATCAATTATTAGGCCACAGAAATATGTGTGAATTCCATCAGATTTCTCATAGATAATTATGTCATTTGTTTTACTTGTTACAGTTTTATTTGCCTACATTTTTGAATATATATAATTTTCACTTTCCCTTCCTTTCATATTATATTGTCTAGAACTTTCAGTATGTAATAAAGAATGAATAATGGCAAGGTGACTCCCTTGTCTTGTTCCTGACCTCAGCAAAAAAGGCTCTCAAGTTTCTTATAATCACACTTTTTAAAAAAATAAAATTTAGATTGCCAACACATACCTACACCAAAGAATTCACTAATGAAGCCTTTATTTGTTTTCTAAAATGAAAGTGTTATTTTTCTTTGGCTTCTGCTTCTTGTTTTATTTAGCCTAATTTCCTTACTAAAATTGGTAATGGGAGCTGCAAGAGTCTAGGTAGTATTCATTGCTCATTATCTCTTTAAAAATAAAATATACAATATTTTATGGAAGTATATTTCATATATAGTAGAATTCATAATATATAGCTTAATAGCTATAGAAACACAGATTAATACATTGATACTACAGATAAATACTGGAAAAATGTACTGAAAGGATAAAACATTAACAGATTTTGTTGTGCTGAAATCACCTTCAGACTTAAATCAAGGGAAATAATAGGTCACTCTTGCCTTATGAATATATGTTTTAAAACCACAAATTAAATCTCCCAGTGTGATAGTGTTCAACTTGAATGGACTTTAAGAATGCAGTTGGGCTGGAGAGAAGCCTCAGCAGGGACAAGTACATGCCACTAAACCTGATGGCCTTTGTTTAGTCCCCAGAACCCTGATGGTAGAAGGAGAGAGCCGGCTTTCACAAGCTGTTCTTAACATTTTCACATGTGTACCATGGCATATGAGCACATGCCACACACATACACTCACACATACAAAGACATGTGCAGCATAATGATTTATCAGAAAATAACATCCACAAATCTGCCACAACACTGAGAGAGAGAGACTGGTGCCTGGCCCTCAGAAGCATCTATCTTACCTTTCCTAAGAGCCATCCAGTATCCTGATTTTAAGTTTTTATTTATTGTTTTGCCACACATTAATTTCACTCTGCCTGATTTTTGAAGTTTACATTAAGGGAATTGTAGTACCTGTTCTTTTGTGCCTGACTTCTTTCAGTCAACTGAATGGTTATAGATGCATGCGTACTCCTAACTGAAGGTTGATGAAATTTGTTAGTTTTTATTATTGTGTTCTGTTCTGTTGAAATTATATGCAACAGCTAACATATTCACCCTAATTTAAGATTTCAAAAAGCCACAACATCTAATTACTTTTTTGCCTATACAGCCTCCTTCTAATGAATATTAAAATGATGTTTTCACTTATTAGGTTGAAGCAATTAAGGGAAAGAAATAGTTTAAGTTTGGTGTGTTTTAGAAAACGAACATAGAGCACTGGGTCTGACAGCTCTATGGAAAAGCATGGCAGCAGCTGAAGGTGTTCCTCCCTCTATTTGTATGCTTCTGGAAAACATCAGAGGCCATTCGTCAAATTACCCTGGCCTGTCTTCTGTGCTGTCACACAGGGCCTGGAACATGTGGGCAGAATTGATGTGCCAGGTAAAAGGAAAATAAGTACTGGTATGCAAAGACAAAAGGACTTCCATCCTATTTATTCCATTAATTCTTGCTATTTATTTTTTAGAGGTATGTCGTGTTTAGGCTATAGAAAAGAAAAAAAATGTTTCTTTGAGCATCGCTCCCAGCAGAGGCTGGGCAGACCTATTGCCATTTCCCTCCTGCTAGCCCTTGAAATGAAAGATGCAATCTCGGGTTTGTGCTGAGCTGCCCGACACATGTCAACCCTCTAGAAAATTAGCAGGGTGTATCACACAGCAGCTTTCAACATGCCTTAAAAAGAAGTCTCGCCGGGCGGTGGTGGCGCACGCCTTTAATCCTAGCACTTGGGAGGCGGAGGCAGGCGGATTTCC
>NW_022196898.1:31905028-31924332 GCF_008632895.1 Mastomys coucha
CACTTGTGGCTCAAAGTCTGCCTGAAAATAAAAACCACTGTTGCCCCCGCCCCCATCATCTTAGACTGAAAGGTGTGGAACCCTCTAGGCATGCCCAGCCAGCTCACAATGTTGAGCAGAGCTGCCCAAGCCTAGGCAACCTGGACTGTGATAAGAAAGCCCCCGTTACTGTGAACCACTGACTGGTAGAGAATTTTGTCATTGAGGCTGCCATAGTTCTTTTGTAGTTACGATCCGAGTGTACAGATTGTTCCATTGGCACTTGTCAATAGGAATAGACTTGGCTCCACATACTTCACTCTCCATTTGTCCTAGAAAATCAGACCCATATTTCATGAGATTTTAGTTGCCAGTTCTGAATACCCAGGTAACACTTTTCAGATAGACATGGGTTTTAAGGGGGCCCACAAGGAAATGAAAACATGCATCCTTAGTGTGAGGGGAAGGAACTAGGATCATTTAGATGCCTTAAGAAAATAGCAAGCATACACCTGCACCCAGGTCACCTGGGCCATTCAGGCTAGCAGGCATGCTAGTCTGGGTTTACACAGAGAAGTGTAAGCCACTGTACCTTGCAGAGTGGTGACACACAGAATTAGGGCATAAGTAAGTCATGGTTAGTTAACAGCCAGCTACGAGGATTAACAACAATAACCAAGGCTAGCAAAGTTTCAACCTAGGATAAACGGACCTGTAGCTATAAAAACAGATGCACCTGAAGATATTGTCCATCTTCCACTGCCAGTGGGAGTGTAAACTGATATGGACACTTAGAAAACTTGGAAGCCAGTGGAGGTTACTTTGTAGAACCTAAGCCTATCATCAGTAACCTGCACTTGCTCACAGCAGAAGAGCTGATGGCCTGCTGCTGGGTATGTTCAACATATCAAAGGCCTCATCAGGACCAGGGCCACACCTGTGAGGAGAGGCTACTTTCAGAAAGACCAGGTGTACTATGTGTCCTGAAAATTGAAGGACAGTCTCATTCAAAAAGGAATTTCTCTGTACCTTCCTTGACTTTAAAAGGTCTAACAGAGGGGCTGGAGAGCGCCAAGGGTTGCTGGTTGAGATGTAAGAACACAGGCTGTTCTTGCAGAGGAGCCAGGTTCAGTTCCCAACACCCACATGTTGGCTCAAACCCAACCATAACACCAGTTCCAGGAATCTGATGCCCTCTTTTGACCTCTGCAGTCAACAAGCACACACATGCTGAACAGACATCCATGCAGGCAAAACATCCATGCACATACATAAAATAAAATGTGTACATGCAGCAGAGCATTAACTAGGTGACAATCCCCTAAGAATACAGCATAGCCGTGGTTGACATACATACTGAGAATTTTTGCTAGCTCATCTCATAGGCTATATTTTTCAGAGATTCAGCCACTAAAAAAGAGAAGATTTGGATTTATTAAGAGTTTGCCCTGAGACTGGAGAGATGGTTCAGCAGTTAAAAGCAGTGACTGCTCTTCCAGAGGACGTGGGTTCAATCCCTAGCACCTAGTGCAATCCCTAGTTACATGACATTCACAACTGTCTGTGACTCTAGTTCCAAGGGTTACTATGCCCTCATCATGCTCCAGGCATTCACATGGTACATAAACATACATGAAGGAAAAACACCCAAACACATAAATAATAAAAGTGTTCAACTGTCCTCATCACTCACAGCACACCCTGACAGCTTCTGACTTACCCATATCACAAACGTCTACCAGCCTGCATTCACGAGAGTTCTTTATTATGTCTTTTAAGTGGAACAGTTGTGGTCACTGACGCCATGAAATAACTACTAAAATGAGCATCTTATACGCCTATCTCACAACATATTAAGGACAGTACAGTAATGTCTTAAATGTATACAAAAGCAGTTATTTATGAATTCAAGGTAATAAATGATGTGACTAATATGATTGTTATAAGGATGAAATAGAATAAGGCAGAAAAGGCCAATTATTAGATACAGAGCTATTGATGTATTCAATGATTTACTTAAAGCACTGTTTGCGCTGCCTGACTGCCAAGCATGACTTCACTGCTACCTGGAACAGAATGACCTGGAGAAATAGCTGAGACAATGGGTTGTTCCCTTAACAACCTGCTGACTGCCATGTGTGCTCTGTAAAGTCTTGCCTGCTTGCCCGCCCCACCTTGTGGTTTTAGAATATGAAATGAGAGTGCAAGCTGGACCCAACATTGAAGCCTTTCACGAGCTGTCCTGGCTTTGGCCCACTGTGGCATCTCCTCTCTTCCACTCCCATTGTTATGGGAGTGCTTATTCCAGAAAAATTCCCACAAGAATATAGCAGCTGACAGGTACTCCCGAGATAAGTTCCAAGCACACCCAAAGACAGCCCTGTACTTTTCCATTCATTGATCATAATACTACATCAATTAAGAGTAGATAAATTATACTTTCAAGCCTGTAGTCTCCTAAGTCCATCTCAAGTTCTCAGTAGCCACATCTGTCTAATGCATATGGTCCTACCGAAGTACAGATATAGTCATATACAAATTTTCCAGAAAGTTCTGTTGAACAGTCATGTCAAATCAAGGAAAACATGAAACTAGTAACAATATAATGAACAAGTGAGTGACTTGCCATACAGCAATGAAGAAGAACTGTTAGATACATATCTGAATACAGATAATGTATGTGAAGTAAGCAAAAGAAGAAAATAGAAAATCTTCATTCTGCTATCATCTAAATACCCAAAATGCTATTGTGTTTTTAGGAATTCACTTTTAGAAAAAAAATCACTGTAGAAGTGGTAAACAGCAAACTAAGGCCAGTAGTTACCTCTGGCAGTAAGAGATGGGGTGTACCTCTGGCAGTAAGAGATGGGGTGCACCTCTGGCAGTAAGAGATGGGGTGCACCTCTGGCAGTAAGAGATGGGGTGCACCTCTGGCAGTAAGAGATGGGGTACAACTGAGGAAAGTAAACTGCGGTACATGTGAGCAGTACTGCTTCTTTCTCTTAGACCTAAGTGGGGGGGTTGGGAGGCAGAGAAGAATCTCTCATTTGGCTGGCATGGTGGCACACACCATTAACGTTAGCACTTGAGGGGCAGAGGCAGGCAGATAACTGAGTTGGAGCCCATCCTGGTATACATAGCCAACTCTAGCCTAGCCAGGACATAAAGAGGTGAGAAGAGATAAAGAGGGGAGGGGAGAGAGGGGAAAAAGAACTCAATCCTTTCTTGAAAGTAGTATTAGTATTAGTATTTATATATTAATACAAATTATTTTAATTTATCTTTTACATATATTAAGTATAATAAAAATTTTAGGGGAGGGTTGGGCTTCTGATCACAAAAGCAAGTTTTGGTCCTTCTCCCATCTTTGGTGGCAAGCCACTCAGTTAGAGTTTGCTGACTAGTCAGTCTACACACTACATCCTGGAATGTTGCAGTTTCAGCTCTGAGCAGATACAGTATGGATACACCCCACCCCTGCCCCAGGTTCCAAGAAATGCTAGAGTTTCAAATTGTGCATTCATCTTAGAAACACCTGTACAGGCCCTTCATCATCAATGGGACAGCAATAAGCAGTAAGGGAGTGTCTTGCCCTTGGGTTTGTCTGTGTGAGTAGGACTCTATATGGGGAGGCAGGTTTAAATAAGATGGAAAGTAAATACAAGATCAGGTCAGGTGAGCTGGAAAGGGGGCCTGGGGGCCTAGAAGGCTTTAGACACTATGAAATAGGGCCTTTGGTGACCTTCAAGAGGGCACCATGGCCAGGTGTGTCAAAGGAAAAGAGAAGGCCCTGAGGCAGCAGCATTCAGGAAGGAAGGCCATTGTGTACTGTAGAAGGCCAGAATAGCAACCCTGACTTGGCAGAGCCTGCCTGGTCATTTGAAGAACTTTGGCTTTTGCTGTAGGTGGAGGGTTTGAAGAAGGGAATGGCATCAGCTGTTTACATGCTTAAAGAGTCACTCGTCTAAGAATAGAGGGTAGTGGAGGAGTTGAAACAAGGCAGAAGAAACAAGAGAAACAGTAGTGCCTCCCGGTTATATGTGTGTAGTCACTAGGGCAATCTGTCAGAGTGTGTGTGTGTGTGTGTGTGTGTGTGTGTGTGTGTGTAGTTAATCATACATACATATTCCTGGAGGGGATTTAGTTACTAGAATGGCTTATGACTAATAGGGTCAGGATAACCCAACCATGGCCTGTGTACCGGGAGAGGCTGAGGACCCCGCACCTGTTCAGCACACAAAGCTCAATGTCTCAGCAATCCCAACCTGGTGCTGAAAGCCTGGACGATTCCCAGAGGTGTGCTGGTCTTCAGACTATGTAGGCCTGAGCTGAAGTCTCATGATACTGAAGGATACAACAGCATGCAGCAACCAGAACAGCAGGGTTGGCAGGTCACCGCCACAAGCTGCGAAGGTGGGCATCTCTCTCTTTCCCTTGAGCCTCTTCAGATTTTATATGTTGTTGGAAGATACAGCCCACCCTTAGGGAAGGTCTTCCCCCTCACTTAATCCTTCCTGGACATACCCTCGCAGACCCACCCAGAGGCATGCCCTTTAGTTGGTCCCAGAGCTCATCAAGTTGACAATAAGAGTTAATCTTCACACACTGATAAAACATGGCTAGACTCAGTACAGTTTGAAGATAGCAGCACAGCTATCCTAGACGGACTACACACAGGCCAAAACAAAACAAAACCTAAGAAAAAGCTTAGGGATGCCATGAAGGCTTTCAGTTCTGAGCTATCACTACTGAAAAGAGTGGGCCCCAGTTGAATGGGATGGAGGTGGGGTCAGTTGGTGTCAGGTTAGGTTTGAGATGTCTGCCAGACAACCTTGTGAAGGAGAGAGCAGGCGTGTGAGAAGAGTCGGTCAAGGGAGGAAGTGCAGCAAGAAAACAAGGGACCGTGACCCATGTCTGCTGGTGACTTCTAATGAAGTCAGGAAGAGACAAGGAGAGCCATCTGAAGAGGTAGGGACATCAGGGAAACACCCACACAGAAGCCAAATGGAGAAAGTAAGAGGTGATCACAAATGCCAAATGGTCAGAGGAAGATGGTAGTGGGCTACTGCCTTAAGCTCAATGGAGGCCACAGGAGAACTTGTCAGGGGCAGACTTGGAAAGGGAGTGGATGGGAAACCCTTGCTCAGGGCCTGGGAGGTAAAAGAATAAACAGAAGACTTTTGAGGCCTTTTCTTCCTTATCTGCCTTGGAAAGAAAGAGGATTCCATGAACTACTGACACCAGTACATACTGGAACTAAGAAATCCAAACATAGCATAGCTTATCTCATCTCAACAGACTAGAACACGAAGCAGCTAGGTTCCATTCAATTATAAGAAGCCTGTTCACTCTGCTTGCAGAAAGAATTGCCCGGTGACAATGTACTATGAAGGAAGAGGCCCAGAGGAGGGGACTAGCTTCCTCTAATTTTATGTGCCATCAAATAAATACCCATGTCAATGAATCAAAATCTCCGTCAGGAAGTGGTAGCTGCAGAAATGGATTAGCTAAGTGCTATTATGGGACTTGTTAGAAAAGTCTCTTATCTCCCAAGGACTTTGCCCTCAGTTCACCTGTCTCCTTCACCACGGATAAGCCCCTGGTAGCTTTCAGTTCAAAGTTACTGTTTAAAATACACAGCAAAGTCACCTTTAAAGCTCAGGGGAGCTAATGGACAAGACAGAGCAGGAGACTGGACTGTTGATCAATACAGTTGCCCTGTCCCCTCCTTCCATAACTTGCAGGGAGCTGGGGGTGGAGAGGGGCTTAGTGCACAAAAGCCTTATTGTGAGAGAGCTACCCTTGGATACCCTCCAACTACTGCCTCAGAAATCCAAACACAGAAAATAATTTCCTTATGAGAGTTTGGTAAATTCTTATAAAGCTCCAAGATGATCAAAAATAATGGGAGGAACTCATTTTCTTATAGGGCCATTCTTAGCTCTTCAGAAAACATATTTAAAATTCAGAGTCCCTGCTTAATAAGCAGTAGTAAGTAAAGAAATAATTTAACAGTGAAGAATTCTTTTAGAATAAGGGCAAATTATTACTACAACTCATAGAGCTAAGACATAAGAAGACAAGTAATTTTCACCACATTTACTAAATTCAGGCTGATTCATTTGATTTAGTCTCATTTAAATATTGGGTTTACTGCCTCTGCCTCCTGGGATTAAAGGCATTCATGCATGCACCACCATGCCTGGCCTTTTTTTTTTTTTTAAATTGTCTCAAAAGACCAAATATAAATGCATCTAATTTATGGAATCCCCTGTTCTAAGACCCACTGGAGACCTTTCTCTTGTGTTACAGAAAGTCCTTTTCCTTTTGTGAGAGGAGTACTTTCTTTGGGGGTGCTCTTCTTAAAGAGAACATTGTTACATTTCACAGCCTGAAATAGATTCAGAAAATCTCCCGAGCAAGTGCATCACAAGAAACCTATTGGGATGAGCATGCTCGAATGTGGTATGTGTGTACCAAGGCCACAGTCCTTGCAGTGGATCAGAACTGGTCTCTGTAATCTCAACAAACATGCTTCTTCCATTATTGCTGACTGATAAACAGTGGTAACCAGGGAGATAGTGGTCAAAATGCAGACAAACAAGTATCATTTGTCCTTCTGTGAAAGCAACTAATAAAGGAGCCTAAGCTAGACTAGAATTATCTCTGTGGAAGCTTCTGGTGATGAGGAAGAGTACATAAAGGAAATGTGTAAGCATTTCTGGAAACAGGAAGACAATAAACAAAGATCCATGTATCATCTCCCTGCAAAGATGAAAGAGATCAGCAGAGGCATCAATAGCAGCACTGGAATGTGGACCAGAGCAGTTTTTTAAAGAGACAAAGCCCTACCCGAGCAGAGGATAGAAACCAGGATTTGCCTCTAACCTAAATACAAAGAAATAAACAGAATGCTTCCAAGCAAAGGATCATGTAATTGTATTCTAAACCTCTGTTAAGTTTTGAATGTGAAATGTCCCCCATAGGCTCGTTGTGTTTGATGACTTGGTCCCCAGTTGGTGGCACTGTCTAGGAAAGTTATGGAACCTTTAGGAGGTGGAACCTCATTGGGGGAAGTATGTCACTGGGGAAGTAGGATTTCAGGTTTTATAGACAGATGAGCCCAACTTGCTGTTCTCTTGGTGTCTCTTGAGTATGGATCCATTGTTACCAGCCAGCTTCCTGCTCTTCCCTAACTGTTCACCATCTTTTCTGCCATGATGGAATCTATCCTTCTAGAGCTGTGAGCCAAAATAATAATTTTTTCCTCCCTTAATATGTTTTTGTCAGATAATTTTATTATAGAAACACAGGAGAAATAATATGCCCTGTAAATATGAGGACTTTTTGTCTTCTGTTGAAAGTGTAAACTACAAATATGTGTGAACTACAAGTTCAATAAAGGTGTACATGTTAAGCCTAGTGCACATGCTGAAGTTCCAACAATTTCATAGACAAAGACAAAAAAAAAGGTCTTAAAGTTCAAAGCCAGCCTGGGCATAGTAAGACGTTACCTTAAAACAAGACCACAAACCCTGTCGGGAATGTATTACAAGAGCACACCTGGGCACCCTATCCTACCGCCAATCAGTTGTGAGTTCCACCAACAGCAACTTGGCAGACACACACATCCTGCATCTGGGGAAAAGACTGAGGCAACGAAGACTTTAGAAATTTTTATAGGAAAGAAAGCAGGCGTAGACCAATAGGATTTATATGTCCTTGTTTGAAAAGTGAAGGCACTGTATGAAGGCTACATTCAATATGAAAAAGGAGAGCTGTATCTAAAAGTTTGTTCCTTCCTTGGGAAAATGCATAAGAACAAGTCTCCCAGCACTTGGGAGGCAGAAGCAGGCAGATTTCTGAGTTCGAGGCCAACCTGTTCTACAGAGTGAGTTCCAGGACAGCCAGGGCTACACAGAGAAACCCTGTCTCGGAAAAAAAAAAAAAAAAAGGAACAAGTTCACCTCCTGGAGGAGTGCACAGGACTGGGACCTGTCATGAAAGCTCACTTCATTCTCATGTGATCTTCTGCTGTATTGTTTGAATTCTGTGCCATGTGCATACACTACTGCTATAAAATATTAGAAGCACAGAATTAAAACCATGCATCTCCACTTGTTTTATGTACATATGTCTCTTTGCATGCTCACCTGTCTGCTCAAATGGTTCCACTTTCTGTCTGCTGGATAACCTCCACCCTTAAATCCATACTCATTCATGGAGTATATGCCCTTAGGCATTCTCAAGTTCTTTTGCTCTTATGTCTGCTTGTTCTGTTTTGTTTGTTTTGCTTGGAGACAGGGTCTCATGCAGCCCTGACTCTCTTGAAGTTTTTGCATGCCTAAGGATGACCTTGCACTTCTGACCTCCCTGCCTGTTGCTTTCCAGTGCTGGGATGCCAGGCATGTAGCACTATGCCCAGTTTATATGATGCTAGCATCACTTCCATGGCCCCATGTATGCTAACACTACCAACTGAGCGATGTCCTCCAGCACTCTCAGCTACTGCTTCATTTAACAGAAGCTAAGGCATTTAGAACTGTTCAGAGCCTCATGGGAAAGCTTCTGTTTGAACTCTGTCCTGCTGATAAACTCTCTATCTCAGCCAATAACAAACCATATCTTTCTGACTTTTGTTTACCATTCTAGTTCCCTAATCTTTTTCCCCCAATCATCCCACGTTTTTCTTGTCCACAGAACACTGTGCCAAAAACCCTAAAGAGCTAGTGTATAACATTTATGAGAGAGGAAGGGAAGGAGGGAGGGAAAGAGATAGAGATAGAGATAGAGAGAGAGAGAGAGAGAAAGAGAAAGAGAGACCCTTGAATGAGCTTTGAAAAGCAGAGATTTGAGCATTTCCAAGAGCTCATGCCTGAAGGCAGGTGCACCTTGGAGAGGATGAGTCCCAAGTACAAGAGAGGCCTGTGCTCCGCATCCCTTTGATTCCTAAGTGCTCACCTTGCCCTATGGTCTATGCCTAGAACGTAAAGCAGGAGGCACGGTCTGTGCCATCACTATTGACATCTCATTGCAGATGTTAATCTGGAGCACAGTCAGCCTCCTCATCAAGCTCCAGGAATCTGAACCTAAAAGTATTGCACAAAACAGCAGTGTGCTTCCAGCCTTAACCTGCAATCCTGATTTTTTTGAGTTTCAACTAGGTGTTTGTTTGTTTTTTTATTCTGCTTCGTGTAAATCCAAAAGACAAAACAAAAATTGTGGTATTTTCTTTCAACCGAAGGGGGAGAATGCAGTAAGCTGTTAAACCGGGGACCTTTCTTAAAATGTCTTCCAACACTTTCTGCGATCAGTCATAATATTTATATGTACTCAAGCACTTTGAAATCTCAGGCTGTTTGAACCAGCTGTCATGTTGGTGTCAAACTACGGTCATTTTAATGTGAAACAAGGGTCAGTGGTGGGGGCCAGGGTGGATATGTCTTCTCCCTTTCCTATTGGTGAAACCATTTACAGCTATTGACCTCTGCTTCAATGCCCCAGCAGTGAGTCCCTGATGCAGATGCCTGTTATCTAGGTCACATGGAATTTTATGACTGTTCACAAGGAAAATATGTAAGAAAAAAGTGTTGCATTGATATTTAAATAATTATCAACAACCAAGTACACACACAGCCCACTTCTGTGTGTGTATTTTTGGCATTAACCAAAACAGTTATATCTGAGCCTGATTTCTAATACTGTATAAGACCAATTTTCTGCCTTTTTAATATGATATGTCTAAGAGAAGATGCATGGTGCCTTTTATTGCCTAGTTCAGAATCTGTAAAAAATGAACTTTTCATGAAAATTTTCCCTTTTAGAGTGGAAAATAAATTATTTATGCCTGAGCCTTATTCTCTTTGTTTGCTGTCTAATTCTCTCTGTCTATTGTCTATACTACTGACTTCCTGGGAAACTGTTTTTAAGCTTTTGATCCCAACCTGAAGGAAAACTCAACTGTATGGTCAGGATTCTGAACTAAACACAATTCTTCACAGGGTCTTGCTGTGTAGCCCAGGCTAGCTACGAACTTATAATCCTGCTGCATTAGCTGCCAGGCTTGGGGATTTCAGACATATAGCAACACACAAAGCCAGAATTATTTTACTATAGGAGTTATTAAGTGGTAAATGCTCTGAATTCTGCATTCCAAATCATGAGAAAGAGCATTGCAAGGCATCCCTCTGTCTCCTAGGTGGGTAGCAGCTAACTGGATGCTACAGTCTTCCATTTATTTTGTTTTTCTTCTGATTCACCCATCCATCCAAGGAACATAAGTTACTGAGCACCTACTCTAGGCTAGACACTACTCAGTGCAGGAGACTCGACACTTAGGGAACAACACAGTCTGCAAGCTCACACTGTAATGGAAGAGACAGGCAATACACACAGAAATAGCACATTGAGGTGCTAGTAAGTTTTAGGACATAAACAGTGGGCTCATAGGCTAGAGAGTGGGTTAGAGCAGGCTACTTAATCATGGGGTGCAGAGGGTCTCTCTATGGAGGTTACATTTGAACAGAAGAGCACATCCTGGGACTTAGAATAGAGCTCACAGGAAGGAGGGACCAAAGACATGGGCATGTCATGGTCAAGGAACAGTCAAGTTGGGAGTGCAGGGGCACAGAGAAAGGGGCAAGTTCCCCAGGCAACATCTGGGTTAATTCCAACACAAACTCACTCGAGTTGCTGTATACAAGCAAGACAGGGTGCCACACAGAGAATAAACTCCAACAACTAAACGGCTTTCCAGATATCCCAGAAAGCCCTTCGACGCAGCCCTGCGTAGCTCAGGTGAAGACCCAGCCTTCAAGTCAATATGAATGAAGAGAACTCTTGATATCTCAGACAAAGCAGCCTGATTTTTTTTCCTTAAAAGTGGCTTCCTACAAGTCAACAAAAAACACCACCTTGCCTTACTCTAACAGCCCTGCTTTACAAAACACATTCCTGACACCACATGATCACAGAGGGTCAGATGGGGGTAAGCCTGTGACCTATTGTAAGTGACTGGGAATCCTCCTGCCATGACTCAGTACAAACACCAATATGTCAAAATAGCAAATCAAAGCTGGGAATATAGCTGTGTGATAGAACACTTTCCTAGCATGTGAAAGGCTGCAGGTTTTATACCTTACTATTCATACACACACACACACACACACACACACACACACACATACACCAGTAGAAAAACAAATCAGGTCTTTGGGGGGCGCCTTACAAAGAATCCAAAACAAATACAGTTTCTCTAGATTTTGGTTAGCTGTAAGTAGACTTCTAAAACAGCAGTATACTAATCATTCTGTTCATTTCTCACTTTGAAGCATTAGAGGCTGTCTTTTATCCAAAATCTAATTTTCTTGTCAGAATACCAATGTGAAATAGCTCAGTTACTTTCATAATGAGATTTTTTTTCATAATGAGATCCACAGACAGGTCCTACATCATAGCTTTAGTCACTGGGAAAAATGCTTGATGGGAAGAAATTAAGTTCCATAAGTATTAAAATGTTTGTATTTTACAACTAATATTTAAAAGTTTAAGTCTGATAGTAATACCCATCAAGATGGCATATACCCAGAAGATGCCACAACATGTAATAAGGACACATGCTCCACTATGTTCATAGCAACCTTATTTATAATAGCCAAAAGCTGGAAACAACCCAGATGTCCCTCAACAGAGGAATGGATATAGAAAATGTAGTACATTTACACAATGGAGTACAACTCAGCTATTAAAAACAATGAATTTATGAAATTCTTAGGGAAGTGGATGGATCTGGAGGATATCATCTTGAGTGAGGTAACCCACTCACAAAAGAACACACATGGTATGCACTCACTGATAAATGGATATTAACCCAGAAGCTTGGAATACCCAAGATACAATCCACAAACCACATGAAACACAAGAAGAAGGAAGACCAAGTGTGGGTACTTTGATCCTTCTTAAAAGGGTGAACAAAATACCCATGGGAGAAGATACAGAGACAAAGTGTGGAGCAGAGACTGAAGGAAAGACCATCCAAAGACTCCCCTACCTGGGGATGCATCCCATATACAGTAACCAAACCCAAACCCTATTGTGGATGCCAACAAGTACTTGCTGACAGAAGCCTGTTTTAGATGTCTCCTGAGAGGCCCTACTAGTGCCTGACAAATACAGAGGTGGAGGCTCACAGCCAACCATCAGACTGAGAATAGGGTCCCCAATGAAGGAGCTAGAGAAAGGACCCAAGGAGCTGAAGGGGTTTGTAGCCCCATAGGAGGAACAACAATATGAACTAACCAGTAACCTCACAGCTCCCAGGGACTAAACCACCAACCAAAAAGTACACATGGTGGGATTCATGGCTCCAGCTGCATATGTAGGAGAGGATGGCCTACTCAGTTATCAATGTGAGGAGAGGCCCTTGGCCCTGTGAAGGCTCTATGTCTCAGTGTAGGGGAATGTCAAGGCCAGGAAGCAGGAGTGGGTGGATTGGTGAGCAGGGGGAAGGGGAGGGAACAGGGGGTTTTCAGAGGGGAAACGAGAAAAGGGGATAATATTTGAAATGTAAATAAAGAAAATACCTAATTAAAAAAAGTTTAAGTCTGAACATTTTATTTTTAAAAGACATTCTGAACTTCATCTCCTAAAACTACTGAAACGTTGGGCTGGGATTTAGCTTAGTTAGTACAGTGCTTGCCTACTTTGCATGAAGTTCTGGTTTCCAGAAACCCATAAACCAGGTATGGTAGTGCACATCTGTAATCCCAGCACTCAGAAGGGGAAGACTTGAGGATCAGAAGTTCAAGGTTATCCTCAGGCACCCAGAAAGATCAAGGCTAGCCTGAGGTATGTGACACTCTGCCTCAAAACGAAACAAAATTTTTGACCCTACAGATGCTGGAGCTTCATTGTAATGGGGTTGGCCATGAAAGATAATTAAGAAGCTTAATGTCAGGTGATAGGTGCAGAGGGTAGCAAAAGTGGGGTGGGAGTTGTAGGGAAAGAACTGCTGTTTTATACATAAGAGAAGAAATCACTCAGAAAGAGAGAGAGATTGCTGACGGTAGGACCAGCAAGTACAATGGGCAGTCGCACGCTTGATTTGAGTGGAAAAGCAAGACATGGCTGTGTGGATGGGGAGCATCTGCAGAACTCAAGTCATGGAGCTGAGTGAGAGGCTTGTAAATACTCTTGTCTCTGCTTCTGAAGGTTCTGAAGAGAGGACATGAGATCCAACTGGTGCCACAAGATCATCCTGGCTGCTGCTGTTTTAATAATTGTGTGTGTGTGTGTGTGTGTGTGTGTGTGTGTGTGTGTGTTTGCAGATGCAAACACATGAGCAGTGGTAGAAACACTGAGTGCTGTCAGAGACTCTTGCAAAGCTGACTGGTTTCATGGTGTAGAGCTGGTGAAAGGTGTTTAGATCTGCATGTTAAAGATGGTCAAGAAAATCATCAGCGGTCAGTTACAGATTACAAAAGAAACAGAAACTTCTCTTCCATTACATCAGTAAAATACGATGCAAAACCATTATCTGAGATAAGAGGAGTCAGAAGGATGTAAGGAAGGGAAGAAATGGTGACCTAGCCCCGAAGTGGATGGGCCCCTAAGCCAGAACCAGAGCTGTGAGGCCCAAATCAGCAGCCACACTTTCAAGCAGGCACTATTAGAAAGTCAGGTCATTACCCTTCCCAGCCAAGTTTGGTGGCCAGGTATAAATAAGCACAGCAGTCCACAGAGTACCCAGTCAGCTTTGATGTAAGTGGAGCTAAGAGGACTGCGTTCACCACCGAAGTCCAGAGCCCAAGATGATGGCAGATATGTTCCTCCTTTTTCCTAATTGGAAATGATCCCTACTGTCAATGCCAACTGTTTAACTGAAGCAGTGGAGGCCAGTGGTGGAGACCAGGACCCACCTTGGGAAAATGCTTGTGTCTTGGGTTACTATAGCTGGCACTGCCTAAAGCAGGTGAGACTAAAGAAACCCTGAACCTGGGATGCCAAGTGGGGGACTGTGGGCTAGGACAGAACCATGCACCACGCAGCATGGCCTTCCCAAAAGAACAGGCAGCATCTTACTCTCTTGCATAATGCTAAAATGTACACAAAATTATTTAAATCACCATTACCCTGTGTTTTTTTTAAAAGATTAAAGTATCATGAAAATGTAAAAGATATCATATAATCCTTCAAGGAGCCTGTTCCTGTCTGAATATCCTCAGGCCTTTCTCTGCGGTTGGCAAATGTCCTTAATGGACATGCTTTGTGCCCTTATCTGTCCTTTTATTTACATGTTTCAGAAGTCCAGTTCCTTGATAAGGGCTTGTGTTTGTACTTAGAAAAGCTCACTGACCTACAACATCCCCTTCCAGGAACAGCAATCCTAGTGTCTCCACTTTTGCACAAGTTAAATTTTCTCTATGGAGTGCCTGCATCTCAGGCACTGCGTTATATTTTATTAGCAGTTTTGACATACCCTAAAACAGCTGCTAGCCATATGTCTTAATCTACCAATGAAAGTAATGGCTTTTGTTGTAAACTCAAATGTAGGTTCTAATTGGTTGAGTGAATGGATAGATGATGTAGGTGTTTCATGATGCTCAGCCATAGTCAAATAATGGAAGACAGAACAGCTGATTGTCAGGATGAGAAGTAGGACCTTGTCAATGAAGAGAATAAGCAATGAAAATGTAATCAATGTAGTTACCCAGAAATACTTGAGATACTTGTCCTACTAATTATGCTAAAATTAAGCTTTAGATAGCTTTAAGGAAAAAGTGTGTGTGTGTATGTGTGTGTGTGTGTGTGTGTAAATGTTAGTGGATAATGCATGTTTATCATCATCATATCATTGTTTCAGATTTTCTGTAGATTTCACATTTTCAAGATAAAAAGCTCTGGAAAAAAATGCACATGAGTGATATCTTCAGCATTACCATATTTAAATCCAAGAAAGTACCTAAAACCAAATGAGTAATGATTTATATGGTGTAAACCAATAATCAAGTAATGATTTAAAAAAAACAACCATGATGAATTCCACTGTACAGAATCCAAACTCAAGAGCCTTAACAGAGACATTTCCACCTCTGAGCACTGTGACATGTGATAGGGAACAACATTCTGACAATCTACAGGCATGTTCCCTATGAATCTCTATGAATCTCTATGAATTCCTAACTTCCTTGGAGTACCTTAGGATTCACTGTTTCATCCTCCATTTCTCATTTCTCAAACCTGCCACAGAAAGTATGTCCTGATTTTATCCCAGTCAATTATTCTGTTTGTCACTTCACATACAAAGCTTCTCTTCAGCTTTGGAGAAAACATAGCCATTGGCTGGAAAACCCTTCACACCTACCACCAGCTGAGGTTTTCCATCTGTGCTGTACGGCTATTCAGGGATCTCACTGTCATTTACAGCTCTTTGCTCCATTTTCCCACCATGAGCATGGCAATGCTTTCTCCAGCCTGCCTCCCTTGCAGCTACAGGCAGCCAAATGAGAGGGCAAACACTCGTGCCCACACATTGCTTATCCTATGGGGACAATGAATTTCTGCTAAGGAGCCTGTTGTGTCTGTTCTCTGCACTGGGGAGCACAGTACACTGACGAGTACACTCTGCGCGCCACAAACCTCCTCTTTTACAATGAAAGTCTGCTTCCAGACTGTGGACCCCATAATCTCCCACTCTCTCAGGGGCCTCCCCTAGGCTCCCATCCATATCTTCAAGCTTTTTCTCTCTTCTGGTAATTTCACAGCATTACTGTTGAAATCCAGCCATCTCTCACCCATATTAAGTAAAAGCTGAAATTGTCTTAAACTCCCCATCATCCTCAGCCGTTTGCTAGCCTTACTCTTTGTTTCACAGACATTCTTGATGAAGAGCTCTTCAGATTCACTATCCCTAATTCCTTAATTCCTACTCATTTCTCAAGCAACAGTGTCTGGACTCTAAGACTATACCAATGCCATCAGCAACATTCTTGTTACAAAAGTACAAAAGGGAGTTCTCAGTTTTCATCTCATCTGTCCTTTGCATAGCATGTGGCACCATGATTATTTAATCCATCTTGATATTACTTCTTGGGGATTTTTTTTCTAAATCTATCTCTCAATTACATTTAATAATGGGATTTTGGTTTTTTTTAAAGATTTATTTTATTTATTTTATGTGTATGAGTACACTGGTAGCTGTACAGATGGCCATGAGCCATCATGTGTGTGGCTGCTGGGAATTGAACTCAGGACCTCTGCCAGCCCCACTCGCTCTGGCGTAATTCACTGTAGCTGTCTTCAAACACACAAGAAGAGGGTGTCAGATCTCATTACGGGTGGTTGTGAGCCACCATGTGGTTGCTGGGATCCGAACTCAGGACTTTCGGAAGAGCAGTCAGTGCTCTTCTTACCCGCTGAGCCATCTCGCCAGCCCAATAATGGGATTTTGAATCCCATTATTTTAGCTTGGTATTTTCCCGTGTGTTGTGGCATTAACCAAAGGCTGTGGATATAAGCCCTAAAATGGGGAAGACTGTCATTTACCTTTAAGTGCCATGGGAAACTAACATGAATGCTATTAAGCAATCAAAATAATTTTCTCTCCTAACTGAAAACAGTTGCATTCTCTTTATTACAATGGATAAATTTTATTTTAAAAAACAAATTATAATCCTTCATTAACTGTATATCATGCATGCTGGCTGTTTGCAGGAAGAATGATTCAAAAGAATATGTATGAAATCCTAAATTACATCCATAGGGGTAGATGTTCTTCAAATGGAAAGGAGTGTGAAACATACTCAGGGGCTTGACTTGACACACAAGTAGAGAATCCAGTGAAATCACCTGATCTTTAATAATCATCAGACATGCAGAGGCCAGCAAATAATAAAACAGTTCCCAAATAAACTCTTACATAACGGCATTACAAGTGAAATCAGAATAACAACGTGGCCTTATTGAGACATGCAGATTACTGCTGGATTTACTGCAATTAGTTTTCACCAGTTAACGTGCAAGTACTTCCAATTAAAAACCCAATAGCCATACCTGCACGCTGGCACATCCAGGCTGAAACCTCCCACGTGTTCAAGGCCATATCAGTGTGGTTTGCTGTGTAAGGTACTATCTGTACCTCAGAGAAACTGTAAGGCAAGCTACCTAGACCTTAATTCTGAGGAGAAAATAGGAAACTGGTTTTTGTCTTAGTCCAGTAATATTCCTAGAACATGGGACTACACAATAATGTTGTCATCTTTATGGCCATCACCAAAATATATCTCACCACAATAATATAACTTTCTAAAGAAAAATGTTGTCTAGCAATACAACATTAAAGAATGTTTGTATGTCTATACATAACTACATATACATAAATATGGCGGTGGGCTGTGTACACACATAGAGTTTTAAAAAAAGACTTTTGCATTCTAACAGTGGTCTCACAAGCTGATCATGACTGGCATGGGCATAGCATGTAGGGACAACATCTGGCAGACACTATTAAGCCAGCCCATTCCTTTAAGTTCTATGTGTCTCCACCTTAAGATTTAGCTCTTCCCTGAAGTTGTTCTGCGGGACTCTTTAGAGGTGGAGCTCCATTCTCTGTCCTTGATTTTCTCTCAAGAATTCACTTTTAGACTCTAACAGTGGCCAGGATGGTGTTTGCATCTCCCATCACCACTCACCAGGAGTAACAGAGAGGCTCTGCACATGTGTCATAGCACACTAGACACAACCTTCCTGTGCAGTACCCTCTCTCTGCTCCCTGGCATAGAAGCAACCAAGCCCAGCTAATGAACACCCTTGTGGACCTCAGAAATTGACTCTGAGAAGCAGAGTTCTCTTTCTTCCATGACTCTTGAAACTTGAACCTGAGTGTTGATACCGAAACACTAATTTTAATCTTTGTAATTTTATTTTTCTGGTATGGGTGTTTTGCCTGTATGTATGTCTGTGCACCATATGCAGGCAGTGTTCATGGAAGCAGGAAGAGAATGTCAGATCCCTCTCCCTGAAGCTGGAGGACGGCCCAGAAAAGCCACCATACAGATGGTAGGAATTGAACCCAGACGTCGTAGTCAGGTTAAAACACATGAGCAAATGCCCTTACATGGGAAGGAAAGGGTTTGCTTCCCCTTACAGCTCAGTCCATCACTGAGGGAAGGAAGAGCAGGAATCTGGAGACAGGAACTGCAGCAGAGGCTATGAAAGAGTGCTCTTCAGTGACTTGCTCCTTAGAGCTTGCTCAGCCCAATCTCTTATACACCCCAGGACTGCCTTTCCAGAGGTGCTGCCACAATGGACTGGGCCCTACAACCAGCGTCTCTCATTAAGAAAATGCATGACAGATTTGCCCACAGACCACCCTGGTAGGAGCATAGTCTCAATTGAGTTCCCCTCTTCTGAAATGAGTCCAGCTTGTGTCAATGTAACATAAAACTAGCCTGCCTGGGTCCCCTGGAAGAGTAAACGACTCTTAACTGCGGAGCACTCTCTCCTGCCTCCGATTTGGCACTCTTGAGGACTACGTTCTAGAGGACTCTGTCCATGGACAGGCTAGTTCTTCTGTGGCAAAGTAGGGAAATAATGAGAGGCCAGCTGAGAGACAAGCCTGATGTCAGCCTCTGACCCCTAAAGCCAACTTCACCCCAGTCCTCCCCACTGTTTGGTTCAGTAGGGAAATAATGAGAAGCCAGCTGAGTCAGACCCCCCTAAAGTCAACTTCCTCCCCTAAAGCCAGAGTCACCCCTGTCCCATTGTGAGGTTATAAACTCCTTTAACCTCCTCTCACAAGTTCACATAAGGATTCTGTTACCAGAAGCCAAAGTTCTAAGTGTACTAGACATTGAATTGAATCAGTGTAAGGACTCCCGGAATTCATAGGGCCCCAAATCCTTAGGCGCATTATGGATTAGTTATGGATTAGTTAAAGAGGCTAAGTATCTTTTGCCCCAAGTCACACAATGAATTTGCAATGAAGAATACTGCTGCTGACTTTAAACTCACTCACACTATCCTCATTCTGATGCCTTTGGTTCTTGCCTGACTATACTGCAAGGGCTGGAGACTAATTCCTTTCCCAGTCTTCCTGTGCTAGGGCAGGCATGGATTCCAATGTTCCAGCTGCCTATGCTCCAGACAGCAAGCAGGTTCATATTCCTAGGATGTGGATGAGAAGCGGGGAAGCAGAGTACATTGACCTCTTTTAGGAAGCATAGTGGTATAATCAATCACATGGTTCTTTTGAAAGGAAAGAGGGAGGGGGAAGGAAGGAGGGAGGGAAGTAAGGAGGGAGAGGGAGAGGAGGAGAGGGAGGGGGAGGG
>NW_022196898.1:31924397-31947634 GCF_008632895.1 Mastomys coucha
GAGGAAAGGGGGAGGGAGAGAGGGAGAGGGAGAGGGGGAGGGAGAGAGGGAGAGGGAGAGGGAGGGAGAGGGAGAGACTGACTCTCGGGCAGTCTAGGTCCCTTCCTGCAAAGAACAGTGGTGATTCCCCACAGCTACAGTTTTGTGTTTCTGTTTTGACTCACGTACAAAACAAGTTGCGTGACTCTCCAGGGTTTCTATGTACCATCTAAGAACCATCACTGAGTAAAATTGTCTCTTTATGCTTAAACTGGTTGGAGAGCTTTAGGGCTAGGAACTTTGAGTAGACAGAATTTGGAGGCTGGAAATACTGGAACTTTGAGCATCCAGGAAACAGGTTTGAAAGCCCAGAAGTGGGGAACTCATATGTTAGGGAGAATTTCCTTGGCTATCTAACTGTCCCAGACTGAACTGTGGAAGCAGGCTGTGTGTGGTAAAGGCCCTCAGTAAAAACCCTAAATAGGATTTGGGTTAAGTCTGAGAACCTTGAGTTCTCTGATCTAAAATCCAGTGTCACTTATGTTTTAAATGACTCACCAAGCTGACAGCCTTACTTTGCCCAGAGCTATAGATGAATGGACTCTAAAAGATTCCCTCTTTGACTTTCATACATTCAAAATGACAAGTCACCAGTTAAAAGCAAAACAATGGGGGCAGTATGAAGGACAGTAGCAAAAAGAATGTGGAGCAGGTGACACAGCAGTCACACTCACCACCAGCCCTGCAGGGCTGCTCCTAGGAGTGCTCTGCTACATTGTCCTCCTAGGAGTGCTCTGTTACATTCTCTGTCTCTCCCCATCTCTCTCCCTCCCTCCCTCCCACCATCCCTCCCCCCCATCTCTACTCTATCAAGACGATAGAGTCTTGTTATTCCCAACAAAATAGGACCTGACTGTAAAACAATGTGCATTCCAAGAGGCCAGATCCAATGGCCTGAAAAAATAGGCCATGCCCTTCTGTAGCTCTCTGTGACAAGAGTGGGAAGGACCCCAGTTGTGCTGTGCCTTCACAGCCTCTAATCTATGCTCCTACCCAGACCATGGCTCCATCATGTGACACAAGCTATGCCAGACAAATCATGTGATGTGGAACTTCTTCTACCTCCTGAACAAATAAAGATTTCTCTTTTCTTGGGGGGTGGGGGTTCTAAAGACTCCTCTCCACACTTCCCTACCTACTCTGCTGCCATGGTGGCCCTCAGCTAACCTCCTCAATGAATCTCTTTTCGAGGTTTTAAGGAGAAACACCATTTCCCCTTTAAAGTCCAATTCATGATGTCTAATGCTCTCCCACCTCAAGGCCTGATCATGGCTCTCCCATGGCCTCAGGGCCCTCTCCTCTGATAAGTCTCATTCTTAGAGAGTAATTTATGTCAGCTTCTTTTCCAGCCCAAACCACCAGCTGCCTCTTCTCTCTTTTTCTAACCATCTAGGAATATGAACACTGACGAATGAGCCGTAGATTTGGTATTTATCAGATGAGGAACAGATCCAGGTTGTAAGAGCCCTGCTGTAAACCTGAGATATGGATGCTTTAAAACTCCTGCAGTCAGATATAGAAAATGATGGGCTGAGGGTGATGCTGAGTGGCAGAGTGCTTGCCTCATATACATGCAAGAGCCTAGCTAGGCTCAGACCCAGGTACCACAAAAAAAAAAAAAAAACCCTAAAAATAAGACAGATATAGTGACCAGGCAGTGGAGACGCATGCCTTTAATCCTAGCACTTGGGAGGCAGAGGCAGGTGGATTTCTGAGTTTGAGGCCAGCCTGGTCTACAGAATGAGTTCCAGGACATCCAGAGCTACACAGAGAAACCCTGTATGGAAAAACAAAACCTAAATCCAAAAAAAGACAGATATGGTGGAACATCTGCCACCCACAGAAAAGATACTCAGTAAAGACAGGGAGGCTAGTCCTCTGGCCCTGTCTCCAGGGTCATGATGTGTGTGAGCTGGGATGTCTGGGGGTAAGATGATTTGTGGGACTTCCCAGTACGAGCAAGACCTACATGGATATGGCTGGATAGGATGGACATGCCCACACCAGGCTGGACTACAGATCTCATGGTGGAGTTTGATGAAAGCATAAAGTCAAAAGAAACTTACTTAAAGCACTTCAACATAGATTATCCTCCAAAACTGACAAAGCCTTCACACTCAAGGAAATGTTTCTGTCAACATCTTGTTTATGTGAGCTCAGAACTTCAAGCCTTACTCACTTTGTGGTGAATAAGCCTCTGCTCCTTCTGTGATAGTTGTAACTTTAAAATGGAAGTCTAAAAAAGATAACACACATATCCCCCTTCATTTTTAATCAATGGAGAAGGAACGATGGGAGGGAACAGAAAAGAAATGTTCCCTGCGACACAATATCTCTGGAAACTCTGGCAAGTTTAACTTTTCTCCTTGGAGCCAAAAAGAGACTGTTCTTTTCCCATCTTTCATCTTTCTCTCTCTAAGCCTTGCTTTTTCCATCTGTAAACAGGGCAACCCAACCATTGTGTTCCACTGGAAGGGAGAGCATTTTCTTCATGCAGGGCAGGGGTGGTGCATGCCTTTAATCCCAGAATTTATGAGGCAGAGGCTAACAGATCTACATGAGTTCAAGACCAGCCTGGTCTACACAGACTGTTCCAAGCCAGACAGTATGACATAGTGAGACCTCGTCTCAAAAAATATTTTTTGGTCAGATTGACTAAACTGAAGCTTTTGAGAACCCAGCCCCTTGGCAACCAAAGAATGAACCAAATTCTTTTGGTTGAAAGCCGAAAGTGGTGTTCTGTAGTAAAAAGCCTTTTGTGCTTGGGGACTGTGAGCCCCAAACGTGATGAAATCTCTGTAGAGATCACTAAGGAAGAGACCATTATGAAAACATAGATACACTGGAGCAACGGGAACTAGAGAGGAACAGTGTCAGGGGCAGAGGAAACACAAGGAGAAATATACCAGAGCCCTTTGGATTGTTGGCCCTAATTCACTATGAGTCCAGAATATACAACACCCAGCACAGTAATCAATGCCTTGATAAGCCTGGGATAAATATGATATGAATGGCTGGCTTAGCAAATGTCTAGAGAGAGTAGAGAGATTAGAATGTCTGAAGAAGAGTCATGAGTACTGCCCAATCCCAGCCAGTGCCACCACTTAAACATAATGGCCCATAGTGCTCTATGGGTATTATATGGGTATGATAATTGACTATCTGATAAGAAACGAAGTTCTTAAACCTGAAGTGTAAACGCCACATTAGAGCAATTTCCTTAGGAAACATATCCACTGCTGCATCTATAATGATGCCGAATGAGACATTTTTTGAGGCCTCTGTTACAATTTGTACAGATTAGCAAATGTGCCTCAAGAAAAGGCATGCTTCTGTAGTTGCATGCTATGTAAGAATACTTTTTTTCTTAATCCCAGCACTTGGGAGGCAGAGGCAGGCAGATTTCTGAGTTCAAGGCCAGCCTGGTCTACAGAGTGAGTTCCAGGACAGCCAGGGCTACACAGAGAAACCTTGTCTCAAAAAAAAGAATACTTTTCTGAGTCATATAAAAAAATAATAATATGATCATTATTAAACAAATTATTATAAATTTTTATAGATATACATGTATATACAAAATAATTTATCAAAGAAGGTTGAGAATCTTTTTATTTCAAGGTAAATTAATAATTTTTTCATAGAAACCCAATTCAATAACTTGAAATATGTGCTAAAATTTTTTCAAATCCCTTTGTTTCTTTCATTTTTTCTTCTTTATTTAATTGATTCCAGTGCTTGCTTTAAATAACTTGATTTTAAATTATATTGCATAAATGAAATATTTCAACTTCTAAATAATATGTATAATATGTAAATATAATAAGCCTGTAGTCAATGGACAGGTTGTAATGAGTCAATTCTAAGCTGAAACAGAATTATAAGTGTGTAATTTAAATTTATTTTGATACATATACATACATATATGTATATATACATATATATATATATAAAATTTCTTCCTTTGAACCCTTTCCATAACCCCCTTGCCAATTTATCTTTAATTATTATACACATCCATAGATAAATACATAACTACAACCCTTTGAGTACATTTAATATACTCATATGTATGTATGTATATATATATGTACACATATATATACATCCCCATATATATATATACATATACATATATACACATCCTCAATATATATATATATGTGTGTGTGTATGTGTGTGTGTGTATGTATGTATATATATATATATATATATATATATATATAATATATATATATATGGATGACTTCTTGGTATTGGACAACCTATTAGGGTACTTATTCCTGGGAAAGACCATTTGTCCCTTATTGTTAAGTGCCCATGACTCTTCATCTAGGGTCGCAGCCCAATGAGATCTCCCCAATTCGTACTGTCATGTCAGTTGGAGCTGTCATTGCTCAGGTATGGTCTACATATCCATTTTATGGGGATCTTATGGTGTAGCTTCCTGTCATAGAAACAAAATCTCACTTGCGAGTCTTCTGTCTCTTACAATCTTTCTGCCCCATTTTCCTAAACGTTTTGTGATCCTTAGCTATAGAAACTTCACTGTAGATGCATCAGTTAGGTTTGGAGACTCCACAGTCTATTGTTTCCCACATTTGACCATCTGTGGACTTCTCTAATAATTGCCATTTCCTACTTTGATGGAGCTTCTTTGATGAGGAGTGAGAGCTACACTTACCTGGAGTAAGTATTCAGAAGGTAAGTATTCAGAATGCAGTTATGAACTATATTAGTTTAGGAAGGTGGTGGTAGTAGGTTCTCCTCTGAGATCCATGACCTGACTAGCCAAAGAGAGTTGGATACATTCACAGTAGTGGTAGGTATGATTTCCATCCTGTTAAGTGGACCCTAGGCCAATGAGACTGCTATTGGTTACCAATAAGATATAAGTGCTACTACTACATCTTTAGGGATAAGATTGCTATGCTGGACATTGCTGTGGCTCATCAGCATTATTGTTGGGTGGGACTATTGATTGCTTTCCTCCATTGTCTATTTACATAGCATCTTCCAGTACTATAAAAACAAGCCTGTAGGGAGGAATCTTTTAGGTCATCTCCAACTTGATTTCTCTGAGTCCCGTGTCTGTAGTGGGTGGTGTCTTCAGCAATGGGTCCTTACCTTCCACTTCTGGGAGGCAACCAATGGCAACAACAATAGGCTGTGTTTGTTTGGGAAGTACTTGAACTCCCCTGACTGACAGCTAGGAAGGAGGTTTCTCAGATCTGGTACTTAGAATTTTGTTAGATCATCCATGGCTTTTGGCAGGGAGCATTACGCCTGGGTAGCCTAACTTCATTTAAAATCTCTATATCCAACCATCTTCTTTTAAACACCTTGTCATTTGGAAGGTCACTGGAAAAGAGTAGAAATCTAAAGTCTAGTTCTGCACCTTGTAACTTTTGGACAGAAAGAGATAAGCTTTCAAGCTATTGAGACAATAGATCTCCCAAAAGTATAATTCCCCCGTGGTCTCATGAAAGAAATAGAAAAAAAAAAGGAAAAAGGAATAGTTTGATACCATCCAGGAGAGAAATTTGTTTACCAGGAAGAGATCTCACAGGGTCCTGAAAATTGTCACACCACCTTAGAGGAGAGACTGGAACAATAAAAGATAGGCAGCTAATGAGCAGGACCGCCTCTTTTTCAGGACTGTGTAGTTATATATCCCTTTTGCCATCCATTTAAACCAAACCTATCTCAGGAGCCTGAAGATTGACTTGAGTGGATAGGTAGGTCACCTGACCTCTTGATTCCTGTTCCTGATCTGGCCACACTGACTGAATCTCCTCTATCTGATTTTCATTCTTGCTTGTCGGTTAGGTTGGCCTGCCAAGGACAGGTGACCAGGCCTACGTTGTTTGGGCTCCCAGAGTTCAGAATCTGACCCTAGCAACTCTGTGGAGATTCTTATTCTAAACACATGCTTGTCCATAATTAAGCTGGCTTGTGTCTTCATCACTTAATTTTCCTTTTCAACAAAGCTTAGATAATTATCTGTCTCCTAACCACTTCTTTATCCATGACGGAAAACGTGGCACCAGATGTGAGACTCATCTTCACATACAAATATGAGACATAATTATCTTAATTAAATGAACAATTAAAGTCAATTTCTACCTTTCCCATCATGTTTACTGTCAGGCTCCAGAAATCCAACATCATAAATGTATTTGATAATGTAATTATGTGTCTAAACTGAAGTTCATAGTCACACCATGAAAAACAGGTGTAGCAGGTAGTGTTTCCAAATATCTTAATAACGAACACCTTATAAACAATAGACTGTTAAATGTCATTTTAAATTTCATATATCCTAATTCTAATTCAGCAAGTTAAAATATTGCAATTATACCATCTGGCAGCCAAGGGTAACTGATGCTGTCTGCATGTAGTAAAATATCTGCATTTTACACCCAGCTCCTGACTCTGGGCTTGACAGTCACTTAAATGTTTCCATATCATTCTAAATAGCCTCTGAGTTACAACTAAAGTATTTAGCTAATCTTTTGTGTAGTTGACTCTTCTATATAGAAGACCAACTGCCACATGAAAACATGTCCCAGTAAAGACTAGGACGTAGATTCCTGAAGCTGGTTTGCTGTAGGGTATCCCCTTCCAGCCCTTGATCAATGATCACCTCACATTACCTGAGCCTCCTTAACTCAGTCAGAAAGGTTTGTCTCCAAACTGACCCTGTGCTTCGGTGGAGTCTTGCACTTGGTGGCTAGAAGTACAAACACAAAAACTAGCCCAAACCCTTACCTCTTGTTAGCTCTGCAACCTACGTTAACTGGCCTCTCTGCACTTCCTCACTCTCATCACCTCTTACATAGAAACACATGAGCCAGTTCTGACACCCCCTACTGTCATGCTCAGTAAAGGACTCAGCACGAGAGTTGTCACAGGAGAGTCTGCACAGCTTGGTCTCCCAGCTACCATCTATCACTACTGTTGCAGCCATCAGTGTGAGTTCCCAAACATCTTCCTACTTGTTTATAAAGATCACCATATGGAAAAAAATTACCAAAGACACAAATATCTACATATAATGTAGATGATATATCTACATATAATGTAAATACATGTAGATTAAAAAATTATATCTACATATAGTGTAAAACGATGCAATGGTGAATAAAATTACTGGGAGTTGCAAGTTCTAAACACATCACTTGAAAGAATTAAAGTTGTGACTAGTGAGCTAAGCAATGATACAATGCCTGCCTGTAGTAACACTGCTGTAAACAAGAGTGTACAGAAGGAAAGCAGCTCCCTGGGCAAGCCAGACTGTGTAGAACTTAATACGACACTGGTCCTGATGCTTGGATTAATTAAAACATAGCCTACAAACCTCAAAGAGCTTCATACTAATTATTGGAATTTATGAATGAATCTGATTTGTGAAGTTGTTCCTGGCGGAGGTGATGTGCATGCTGGGCATGAGCTCAGATGCTGAGGCACACCTTGTACATGCTGAGAAATTTTATTTAAAAGTTTTAAAATTTATCCTGCACATATAAATTTATGTAAATGGTTATCTTTTACTTTATAAAATAATGAATAAATAATGAAACCATGGTTACTTGAAGGTAAAATGGAAGCTCTAAAATGAATTGAAAAGATTAAAACAGAAACATAAATTTCACTATAGAAAATTAGAACACAAACCACAAAATCATTTTTATCACAGGAGTAGCCTTACTTTTCCAGCTAAGACACATGGTAGAAAATAGTTGACTCACAGTTTGAAGGAAGCCAAGGCTCTGGAGTTGAGGTGTGCCAGCCACAGCACAGCAGGACACCTATGGTCTTCAACAATCTGTGACCGGCCTCAGAGAAGCCAGAAAGAAGAGTCCAGTTTCCAACACAAACGGAAATGCCATTCAAGCAGATGGAACTGCGACCTGCCCTGACTTATCATTGTACATTTTACACATGTGCAGAATTATCACACTGTACCCTACGAATGTGCATCAGGAAAACAATTCGGAGTGTAGCTGAAGACTGTAGGGCTGTTCTTCTGGGTGGTGATTAAAGTCAGATACAAAAACTTTCAAGCGCACCACCCAGTTAGAAACTGGAAGATATCACAGATGAACAGAAGGCCAGCATCTCGCTCAAATAAGTTCATCCTTCAAAAACTATTTCTGATCAATTCTCTGGCTTCTGAATAATTAAAATTATCCACTTGAAGCTGGAGAGATGGTTCACCAGTTCAGTGCACTGGCTGCTCTTCACAGGCCCTGGGTTCAATTCCCAGCACCCACAACGCAGTTCACAACCAGCTACAACCCACTTCCAGGGGATTTGGCACCCTCTTCCGGCCTCTGAGGACATCAGGCACACATGAGGCAAAGACATGCATGCAGGCAAAACACTCATACACAGAAATAGAAAATGATTCCAAAAATTCACTCACTGAATATTTGCAACTATATTTGTTCTCTTTTGACTTTCTCCTGCCTCTTCCCCGGCCCTTCCCTCTTTTTCTCTCTTAATGTGTCTCTATCTCTATTTCATTTTTTTCTGAGATGGGATCTCACTGTATATCCCAGCCTAGGGGCCTTGGACTGGATCTTCTCACCTCAGCTTTCCAAGAACTGTGATTGCAGGCATGTGCTACCATGCATGGCTTGGATTTCGTTTCCTAATTTAGAGAAATGTTTTATGACTTTAAGTTCCATTGCTGTTGAAGTTTCCAAAATTAAAAAAAGCAGAGGAGTTAACTATACTGTAACATATGCACATAATGGTAGAGGGTTCATTTAAACATTAAGAAACACTGAATTATTAGGAAACATTCCAGATATTAAAAAATTAAGATGTAAAAGCAATATACTATCTGATGCCAACACTAGCTTTTGTTGTACATATCGGCTCCTTGTCTGTTCCTAAGGCTTGTATATACATGAAAATTATTAATAAAAAAATTTCCAATCTTTCTTAGGTTTCTGTTAATTTGAATTTTCCAAGCAAATATAATAATATTATTTGCAACAGTATCTCTTGGCCCCCTGAATCCCTTATTAAAGTAATAAGACAAAGAAAATTTGCATTACAGTTCTCAGTAAATATATATATATATATATATATACACACACATATATATATGCCAAAATTTTACCTCTTCTACACTTCTATACCATGGTTTTAACAGTTCACTCTTTTAATACTATACAAATACATGTTCAATATGTTATTTTAGAATTTAGAATTTAGAAAATCTTTCTGTGTGATGCTTTGTATTTGGTGCAAATTGGTTGCCTAAGTTTAAAAAAATAATATGCTCATATTTAAGAAATTTCTATCATATACTTAAATTTAATCATGCCACTTAATCCAAAATAGTTTGTTTACTCTCTATATGAAATTAATATACTTGGCTATTTCCCATGTAAAGGAAGTACTGTATGTACTTCCTTTCCCATATAAAAAAAATGTAACAAATCAACATAAGAGAAAGTCCTTATCAAAGGAAGAAGGGGAAGTGGAGAAATAGAGATTAAGAGCACTGGCTGCTCTTCCAGAGGATGTGGGTTCTAGTCCCAGCACCAACAGGTTGCTCAGAACTGTAACCCAATTTCAAGGGACACAGATCAATTAAAAAAAAAAGAGAGAGAGAAGAAGGAAAAAGCCTGTGGCCATTTAAAGCTGTCCAACTCTCAACACCTGACTCTTGAGAGGAACACATTATTTATCTTAACACAAAATCTGATTATTATTCTAAATAAAAAAGCTCTTGCCATTTTCTGTTTTCAATGAACTTAAGAACTAGGATGTGTGGCTCAGTGGTAGAACACTTGGTTAGCATTTAAATAGCCCTGCATTAAACACACAGAGACACACAGACATGCAGGCGCAAACACACACACACACACACACACACACATACACTCACAAAAGTTAATTAAACCTTTAAGAAGAGAGAGTAAATGTTAAACACAAACGACTTGACCTTGCTATCCATTTCAATGACCTCACCGAGAGGTTCACAGAGGTCTGTTAAGGCCATGAGCACATCCTTGTATAACAGAGAGATCTCTATCTGCCATGCCAGTGATATTGTCATCATCAGATGTCAGAAAAGCTGGATTCATCACAGCTTACCACAACTCACATCCTCATCTTCTGAGGGCAGTTGTGCACCCTTTCACACATCTCGGGCCATTAAATATAATCTCTGCTTCACCTGAATACCGTCCAAACACTACCCTTGGGGAATAAATTACAGTCTGAGAATGAAGTGGGTGTTGACAATTGAGTCTATGGATGGAGATGCCTATCAGCAGCTACACAGCAGAATGGCTGCTGGTATTTGGTAAATGTAGGCGTGTGGTTTTCTGCAAACAACATGAAGTTTTCAAGAGAAACAGGAACATTAGTTACTATCTTCACACTGAGAAATTTCTGAACTAGTATTTCAATCTATATCACTTAATCATACTAGTTACTGAACACAAATAACTTTGGTGAGGGCATGAAGAAGTGTTGGGTATGAGATTCAGTACCACATAGCCGGTTCTGCCATTGAGCTTCAACCTAAAATAAACTCTTTAAGGTCCTAAAGCAAAGGGAAAACAATATCATAGGTTCATGAAAGTTTGATCTTCAGCAGCTAGCTCACCCTCTCAAAACAGATTTTGTCTCTTAACGTGTGTGTGTGTGTGTGTGTGTGTGTGTGTGTGTGTGTGTGTGTGTCCATGCCTGGGTCTGTGCAGGTGTGAGTGCAGGTATCCTCAGAGGTCAGCCGCATCCAATCCTCCTGGTGCTGAGGTCAGCCTTCCAACATGGGTGCTGGAAACTGAACTCCAGGCCTCTGGAAAAGCAGCTAGCACTCTTGGCCCTGAGCTGTCTCTCCAGCCACCCCTCTCCCATGCAGTGTGCTTCTTTGTTTGGTTGTTTGTTGGAGCATGAAAGAGCAGGATCTGTGAATCAGAGAAAGCAGCTGTGGTTTCTTGGGCAAGTAGTGCAACTGCTGTTACCTTTTCCATACAGTAAGTGTGCTGACTGCAGAGAGAAGCCACTCCCGAGACTGAAACCACTCCCAGGAGCCTGTTCGGCCTAGCTAGCAGTGCACAGTTCACCTCTTCTTTCCCAGTCGACCTGAAGAAGCCATATGCATGGCACTGCATTGTGCTGCAAGCTATTCAAAGTAAATGTCTCTCTAGTTCCTTCGTGCTTCGTCCTTGAAAAGCCATAGTATGTGATTTTAAGCAGTATTATCTCAATAAATCCAATCAAACTCCCTTAAAATTTGATACATCTTGTGGCTCAGTCATGTCCTTAAATTCATTTAACAAGCACTGGCTGAAAATGCAAGTCAGGCAGCAAAATACAGTGCGGCCTCTTGGCTCCTGCATAGAATGAAGAAAACAGCCTGTAATAAAGGTCTCCAAGTAAACACTGGAGATAGATAGCTGGCCTTCTCTCTCTGTTGAAGATGTCAAGTAGTGCATCCAAAAATATTTGAGCAATCTTCCTATTTCCCATCTGGTAACTTTCTCAACTGAGAACGGCAAGTTCATGTGAGAGTTCATCCTGAGTTCAAACATGTCGGAGCAGGTCATTCGCAGGGTAAAGGTTCAGGAAGAGTTTACTTGTTTTTTTTTTTTTTAAAGACTGAATTGGATAAAGAACAAATATACTAGTTGGAGCTATTTTACATTATGACCATGATGTTTTTCAGCACAATAACTAAAAGTTATAAAATTTCAAAGTCCTTGTGCATTATATTATATCATGGCATCAACAATGATTCGGGAGGAGACGCCCAAGACACTGTCCTTACAGAAGCCGTAGTAGGTTTTGATTTATAGTATGTACAATATTTAAGAGAAAAACATTGTTGAATTTTATGTTGTAGTAAACTTTTTATTGAAACTACATATCTGAGTACTACAGCGGTGGCTCAACAGTAAGGAGCACTGGTTGCTCTCATAGAGGCTGCTGGTCTGGGTCTCAGCACCCACATCTACCATGGCGGCTCACAACCATCCATAAATCCAGTTCCAGGAGATCTGATGCCCTCTTCTTGTGGCATTTATGGTTGGCTTAACCACAGAATGAAAGTCTAAGGAAATAGTCATTTGCAACAAAATTACTGAATATTTGGGAAATTTAAATTCGATAGCATTAGCCAGTATTAATCAAATCAGCAACCAATGTTATGATTTTTCTTTTGAGTAAAATCTTTGTATTAAAAACATTAGATTGTTGGGCATGGTGGAGTGAGTATACCTCTCATTCTAGCAGTTGGAAGGCAGAGGCAGACAGATCTCTGTGAGTTCAAGGTCAGCCTGTTCTACATAGTGAGCTCTAGGACTACACAAAGAGATCTTGTCCAAACTAAAAATATCAATGTTTTCAGGAAAATACTACTGAGGTATATCTTACTTTGTCTGGTATTACTCAATACAATATCTGACGTTGGACAATATTGAAAGATTACAATTGTTAATAGTTCTAGGGACTAGAGATTCTAAATAGCACAGTCCCTGGGTCTTGGTGAAGACTCCTTGACTGTATCAATACATGGCAGAAAGAGAACATGAACCACTTCTTACTGACGGAGCATGCATGGAAAAGAAAGCAGAGACAGCAGAACCACATTAGCAGACCACTCTCTCAGGAGCTGATGGAGTCCAGCCCCTAAAACCTGGCCTTTCCCACAAGGCAACATTGACCATTGAGGAGGGTTGTGCCTGCCTTGACCTAATTATCTTCCCCTTTGCCCCACATCAATTCTTTGTCATCTCAAGAGAGCCACACTAGGCACCAAGCTTCCAGTACAGGAAACATGGGCAGACAATGCCATCTGAACTATAAGGAGTGCTGGCTTCAGGTATATTCTCTTTATGGAGTAGAGGTGCATAGTAGAATTCAGCAAAGTGTTCTTCTGAGTGAACCAAATTGCATCCTACAATGTGTCTCATATTTTATTGCCAAATGCAGGCCCTTAGCTTCACAAGACATGCTAAGACCCCCCAAGAAGACATGTGCTTCTCTGGAGCATGATGTATTACCAATGAGCTTTTAATAGACAAAGCACTTATACTGAGATGTTCTCTCAATAAATGCCTAGTATTTATTATATGCAAGAATCTATGCTAAGGATTACGAAGGACACAGAAATCGATCAGATGTTGTTGTCTCAAAAAAGCCTATGATAAGTGCAAGAAATGTGAAATAAATATAATAAACACCAAATTGAAATAATTTAGTGTCATTGAAAGAATAATGTCAAATGGCTTCAGTGGGAGAACATGAGAAAAAAATACAAGTCAAATCCAGTAAGAGGAAAGGCCGAGGATAGCAAGTTCAAGCATCCTCTACCTTGGGGGTTTTAAGATGCTGAACTGTCCACGAGGAAAACATTTCCAGATGGGAAAGCCTGTGTTGTATTGAGCAAAAACCAAGTAAAACTGGGATGAGCAGCCTGGAGGAAAACTGGGTATGTTAGTTACTTGATGTTGCCAAGATAAAACACCATGACCAAAACCAACTTACAGATGAAAGCCTTTATTTTAGCAGAAGGATAAAAGTTCATCATGGTGGGCAGGCATTGCAGCAGACACAGGAAGCTGGGAAATCACATTTCTATCCACACATAGGAAGCAGAGAACATGACTGGAGATAGAGACTACCTCTTAGTCTGCCTCCAGTAACATACTTCCTCAGTGAAGGCTATATATAAAGGGTTTATAACCTCTGCAAACCAAGAGGCCAGGTATTGACATTCCTGAGACTAAGGGAAACATCTCTCATTTAAAGAAGCACACCAGCGCTAGGACACATCATGCCAAGCAATACATTTGTTGAACAATTATCCAAGGCTGTGTATTTTTATATTCACTATTGATACATCTACTATTATACCTCTGAAAACCACAAGACAGCTGGTCAATGTGTGATAAGTGCTTACAGAAATTGTCCGTGACCCGAAGAGAAAGAACTGAGCAGGATACATGCTTAGCATGAAAATCAAGATGCTGATTTTCAGAGGTTTGGATGAGGTCTCTGGCTCCTTTGCAGATGAGCTTCCCAGCTGCATGGCACAGAGTTCAAGGATAAGCCGTCTGGAACAAGACCATGGAGGCCTCCATGGCTAATGAGGATGACACATCATCAGATCCCAGCCCGGTCAGATCCTTCTGGTGACCCTGACTGATTCCATATGCTAGTTGCTTGGCTGGATTTCCTACCCTCCTCCTGGAGCTTGCAATAACTGGAAGACTATTGTAAGCCCAAGCTGACAGAACTTGTACCTCAGCTTTCAGAGAGTCTTTAACAAACAAAACTGATTTTTTTTCCTCCAGTGAGAAATATGGGATAATGGGTGGTTAGCCGTAGAGCTTAAGTAATATAACCGTGATGAATAGCAAAAAGACTCCTCTCCGACTATAAAGGAACACAGTAATTCATCGTTACAAATCACTACAACTTCAAAAAAAAGGCAAAGTCAGAGACAAAGAATAATGACAGTTCAGGCATTTTCATTCACTATTTCTTTAAAAGCTATTACATGTGTGGCTGTGTGCATGTGTGCAGAGTGTGCGTGTACACAAGTGCCTGCATGTGTGTGCTTTCATGTGGACCTGCATGTGTGTGTGTGTGCGTGCACTCGAGGGTGGGCCATGCATGTAGAAGTCAGAGGACAACTTTTAGAAGCTGGTTTTCCCTCCATCATGTGGGTCCGGGGCTGAACTCCGGTTGTCAGGAGTTGGCAGCGGGTATCTTGACCTGCTGAGCCATCTTAGTAGCCTTAATTCAATAATTCTAAAATGTCTCTAAAGGTAGAAAAATAAGATCAAAATGGAAAAAGTACAAGGAAGCAAATCATTGTCAAAGCCGGATGATTTTATAACAAAGATATTCATGCTGCCAAACCAATCATCCTTTACTCTGACCCAAACCTGGAGGGATAAGGGTCTGGAATGGCAAAGTGTCAATCAAGTGAGAGGACAGGGTTGGAAATACAGAAGACAATAGCAGTGGCTGGGATCAAAAGGTCTTGCATAAGCTGGTGATTTATGCCAAGCCAATTTATTAAAATATACAGCGCTTTATACACAAGTTGTATGGGAAAAAGCAGAACAAGGTCAGCAGAGAGCTAAATCAGACGATGCTGGCAAACAAAACACAGGCCGCGCCAGACACATCGGCCTTAGGACTAACAATTACAGCCTGGCAGGGTCGAAAGCAAGCTTCCCAGGAACTGAAACCTTAACTCCCCTGAGGCCCAGATCCCAGCCCCAGAATACAGCCTGCCAAGTCTGTCCCTCTACAAGAACACAGAGCGTTCCCTTTGTCCTTTTATCTGAGTCTCTGAGAAAGTCTCTGCCCAGCTCCCAACCATGCTCCATGTATCCAGACAGAATTCCTTCTTCTAGATAAAGCAATCTTTGAGTTCACATGGAACAACCAGCAGGCAGAAACACACACAAATATACACTGTGGTCAGGAACTATGTTTGGGCCTCCCAGCAAAGCCAGCATGCTGTGGGATTCCCAGCCCAGACAGGAGATGTCTTGTTTGTTTCAGGGTCTCAAATGTAGCCTAGGCTGTCCTAGCATAAACTATGTGGTCAAAGCTGCCCAGGAATTCCTAGCAATTCATCAGGCTCAGTCCCCTAAGTTCTCGGATTACAGGTACACACGTCTTTAAACCCGAAGAAATAAATGTCTATCCTCCCATAAAGTACACAGACTGTTGTATTTTTGCTTTAACTACAGGGAAATAATTGTACTGGTTCGTGTCTTACATCATCTAGAGAAATAAAAATGGATCATATGCCAAAATATAAAATCTAAAACTATTAGGCTTGAAGAAGCTAACACAAACTTGGCAGTGGTGACACGTGTCTTTAATTCCAGCACTTGGGAGGCAGAGGCAGAAGGATCTCTGAGTTTGAGGCCAACCTGGTCTACAGAGTGAGTAGGGCTACACAGAGAAACCTTGTCTTGAAAAACCAAAAGAAGAAGAAGAAGAAGAAGAAGAAGAAGAAGAAGAAGAAGAAGAAGAAGAAGAAGAAGAAGAAGAAGAAGAAGAGTTCCCTGGATTTGAGTTAGATGGGGTGTTTGGTGGTGGTGTTTGTTTGTTTTTCTTTTTTTTTTTTTTTTTTTTTTTTTTTTTTGATCCGATATCATAAACATGATCTTTAAAAGTAAATATGTATAAATTGAATCTCATTAAAATTTTGTTTTGTTTTGTTTTTTGTTTGTTTGTTTTTCGAGACAAGGTTTCTCTGTATGGCCCTGGCTGTCCTGGAACTTACTCTGTAGACCAGGCTGGCCTTGAACTCAGAAATTTGACTGCCTCTGCTTCCCAAGTGCTGGGTCATCAAAATTTAAAACATTTTTTTTTCCTGACACTATCTTGGGAAATGAATAAAGACGGAAAGGGAGAGGATTCCTTGCCAGGTGTATAGAGAATTTCTACAGAGCAAGCAGACATAGCAACAGAAAGCAGTCCAAATAGCTGCCCAGTCTTGGTAGCCGACACCAATTTTATCAAGCAACTACAGATTAGAAATCAATTTCTAGAGGTCAGACCTGAGAGTTAACCAAAATCACACAACATCAAATAGCTACAGCTGTTTGCCCAGTGACATAAGACTTCTTCCTTAGGAAGCTGTCGTATGTACATCAGTCACCTGTCATCACATCGTCTCCAATGACAACCGCCATTTCCAAATTGATCCCTGCTTTACTGGAGGGTTTATGAAGGACATCATGGCTGCCTCATTAAAGCCTTGTAGTAATCACTCTGAGTGTAATTCCCATTCAAGTTCCATGACCTCTTTCTCTTTCCACCATGACGCACCCCCACCTTGGAGGGAAACATGCTAGAAGCAACAGAAGTTCCCGATCAGATCAGAATGACCACAGAACTAACTTCCTAGTCATTACAACCATCCAATGTGTGGCTAGTAATGAACAAAGATAAAAGCGTATGTTCTGAAAGATGTATGTGAGTTACTAATGAAATGATTAATTTTAATTTTAACAATACACTGGGTTTGTAAAAAAAAAAATTAATCCTTTAGAGATGACTGATCAAGATAATTAGTTACCACTTTTAATTATTCTTTTAATTGGGGCTGTTTACACACATACCATAGCATGCATAAGGAAGTCAGAGACAATCGTGGAGAATTCAGTCCTCTCTTTCCACTCTTTGGCTCCGAGGGCTCCAACCCAGAATGAGAGGCTTTCCAGAGCGTTTACCTGATGAGCCATCTTGCCAGCCTGCAGGTCAACCCCTACCAGACTCTGACCGCATTTCAGTGTTTTCTGGTGGCTCACTGAGGGAAACTACGAAGTATTCCAGGATGGCTAAAGCTAGAACATTCTGGAATTCTAGAAGCAGCAAGCCTGGAATGATAACAAGGAGTTCTTAGCATTAAGGTAAAATGTTGGACCTTTTTCCCAGGTGGAAAAAAAATGTTTTGACAACTTCTAATGTGCTTCAGATTCCCTGAAAACCATCCTAAAATGCTGACTTAACAAGCTTGACCTAATCAACCCAACCACCTAGTTAACAGGCCACAGGATGGAGGAAGACAGAGAGAGACTAAGTGACACTTACAGTCACAGCATGGGAGTGAGAGCGCCAATATGAAAGCCATGCTCTCTCTTACCACACCCTGTCACCTGCCGTGCTGGACCATGTGGACTTGTCCATGTTACCACTGACCAGGATGCCATCCGATGGGTGTCTGCAAATGGTATTAAATGCTCTGCTGGACTGTGCTATGAACTGGCCAAGGAACTGCTATGAGCATAAGGAATGGCAGGAATGCAATGCTCTTCGAACCAAGAGTGAAGCCTTTTGCTTCTGTGCTTATATATTCAACCCCATCTTCCTAGCCTTCCCCACAACTCTACCGCCCCTCCAGCCCCCCTCCCTTCCTTCTGTTCTCTCTCTTTCTTTGCCTGAGGTAGACTTGTCTCAAACTCCAGATCCCCCTGCCTCTATACCACCAACACACCAGGAACTCCATGGGCACTTCCTGAAAGTCTCTTCCTTCCCAGTCTTCTGCATGTCTTCATCTGTCAGTCCTGTCTGTCCCTGTCCAGTCGTGTGCCATGGCCATCTGCCCCCTTTCCAAGGCTTCTCCAAAGCAAGCTAGCTCATATTCTCCTTCCGAGCCATCCCCACCCAGGCTCCAGAGATCCTGCCTCAAATTATCTTCAGTGGTTACTTCCAGGAAAGGAGCTCCCTCCATCCAACTAGTTTCCGTCCACATTTTCTCATCTAAAGTACACTGGCGTCTTAGTTGGAACCCTGTGTTGTCCGCTCTCTCTGGGCACAAGGATAACACAAACAGTATAACTGCATTCATTGACATTCAGACTCTCTAAAATGACAATTTCAAAATGAAGGTCAACTGTAAAATATCAAACACACCACCATTTCCTGTAATTTATGAGATGTTTCTATAAATTTGAGAACACCTTGTGTTCTTTCTCTAACCCCACCTCCTTTGTTTTTGTTTTTTGTTTTTGTTTTTATTTTAGGTCATTTGTTTTTCAATATACAGCAAACAATTAACCCTCACTCGTTTTCTAAATGGCCATATCACTCCCCCTAGTGGATAATGAAAGTATTAAAAACAGCCCTTCCCAATTCTGTAGTGGTCTGAAATTGTCAGTAATAAAAGTAAACTGAATGTACTATATCAAGACTATTGCTGATTCAGAACATCTCCTATCAGTCTTTCTCTCTCCTCTCTATCTTTCTTCTCCCACCTCTCCCCTCTATCCGTCCTCTCTCCCTCGCCCTTTGCCTTTTCTGTTGTTACCCTTACCTTGCTGTGATTCTACAACCCGTTCTAAGGGAGAGACCATGCCTTAGCAGAGACTCAGGTTCCGTGCCCCAAAAAGGAGTACCCAGAAAAGCCACCCAGAGTCACCATAGCTACAGGACAGGGGACCTTCTCTGCTCACCCAACACACCGAAGTGCTGGACAAAGATGAAATGTTCTTGGATCTGGATCTACTAGAGTCAGCAGTTTCTGGTAGTCAACCTCACTGTGGCATGCACACACACACACACACACAGAGTCACACATGCACATGCATACATCCAAGCACACACAGAGAAGCATAATAAATAAATGTTTGGGGGAATTGGAAAAATGACTCAGTGGTTAATTGCATTGGTGCTCTTCCAGAGGACCTGAGTTCAGTTCCCAGCACTCCCACTGGGAAGCTCACAACTGCCTGTAACTCCTGTTCTAGGGGATCCAACCCGCTCTTCCGGCCTCCATGAGCACCTTCACACACTTGGCATACTCACAGAGACACTCGAGCACACACATACACATACATAAATAAAATAAATCTTGAAAAAACAATGGAACACTGCTTTTAAATTTTTTGGTTTGTCTAGCTTCAAGACAGTAATATAGGCTAACCAGCTGCATATTATTTTCAAATCTATATCAAATATTAGGCAATTATAACAATTGAGTTCTTTACACAAACTCTCCCAGGTGAGTCTCAAAATAAAATCAATCAATGGAAAAAATCTGACATGTTCAAAATAAACTGGACCTTTTTTTCTTTTTGTTTTTTTGAGACCAGGTTTCTCTATGTAGCCCTGGCCGTCCTGGAACTCACTCTGTAGACCAGGCTGGCCTTGTACTCAGAAATCCGCCTGTCTCTGCCTCCAAAAGTGCTGGGATTAAAGGCGTGCACCACCACTGCCTGGCTGGACTTTCTTATTATAGTAGTAAAGTAACGATTTATTTAAGTAATAAACTAGATCAATCAACATCTCTTATGTGTTTTATTAGCATCTTAACTCCATTCTATAAAATATAAAAGTTAACATCATCCATCCCTGACCATTTGCTAAACCTTAGACTCATTTGCTAAACCTCAGTGACTCATTTAGTAGAATGGTTATAGCAATAAATCCAGGTTAAAATGAAGTTCACATTAGGAGAGAACATGATGACACAGTTACTCAAAAGCATCTTTTTTGTGGCCAGACTGCTGTTAAAGAATAGAAAACTATACTCTAGTTCCCTTACCATGGGAACAGGCTCTTACTAACTTCACCCAGTAAAGGCAGCTTCTTACATAGACTCGGTGTCACAAAAACAATGGCAAAACTGTATTAAGACTTTAACATATTCTGTAGTAAGTTACACAACGGCAGTGGTGTGTGTGTGTGTGTGTGTCTTTCATTCGAAAACATAAGCATTGAGGCAGGTGGGGAATGCACTGCCAGGATTCATTTATTAAAAATTTAACACAACACACATGCACACACACCTCTATGTACAGAAAGCATTACATACATGTACATACCCACATACAAATCCAGCTTTTATCCAGACAGTAGTTAAAGAACTAGAAAAAAAAAGCATACTTTTTAATATTTTAAATTGATATTAAGTAGTTAATAAAAACACTTAATATATAAATAGAATGCTCTTCTTTTGCATTACCCAAATATAGAAAATGTGGGTGACCACATATGCATTGGAGAGGGCATACCTCTGGCTTCATGACACAAATGAGATGTTTTTGTAATTTTTTTTTTGTTTGTTTGGTTTTTTTTTATGCTTTTTGAGACAGGGTTTCTCTATATAGCTCTGGCTGTCCTGGAGCTCACCCTGTAGACCAGGCTGGCCTTGAAGTCAAAAATCTGCCTGCCTCTGCCTCCCTAGTGCTGGGATATTAAAGGTGTGTGCCACCGGGCCAAAACTTATCATTGCATTTTACATTCAAGATCACCATCCTGGATGAGAATCCTCATGCATTCTGCTGAATAAGGGAAAATCAAATTACTACAGACAGCACTGGCATGCATGACTGTGTCCCTAAAGACAAAGCAGTGAACGCCTCCCCCACCACCACTGTCATGTGGCAGTTTGAGTGAAGGCAATGGGTCCTAATGGATTAGTGCCATTACTAGGGAGCATCTGTCTACCATAGTACGGTAAGTTCCATTCAGCCCCACCTCTCCCTTGACTGCCTCACTCTGCCCTCTGCCATGCAGTAAAGCAGCAAGAAGGCCTGGCCATACACCTGCCCTCCACAGCAGACATTATTCCCCTCAGATGCCAAAGATGGTGAGTGAAAGACTCATTTCTATCTCAAGCTCAGAAATGCTTCTAAAACAAGTTAACCCCGCTGTTTGCAGCTTTTGCTGGGATACAAACACAAGAGGTCAGTGGTGCCCTGGGAAGCCCTGTCCTAGCTCACTCTTGGGAAGCCCCTGTCTTTCCTCCACTCATCTAAAATTATTTTAAAGTCGCCCTCTTACTTTAAAAGGCCAGGCAGAGAGGGGATCTTAACCATACAGAACAATAAGCCTGAGAAGCTAAGGAACAACCATGAGACAATGCTTCCGGCTAAACAGGCGCTGTGTCTGAGGTGAGAGAGGCATCTGGACTGTGTGTCCAGCAGAGGGGACTTCAGCAAAAGCCGGGGGAATAAATGAGCAGGACCTCTGATCTTCGAGCTGCCCGCTATCTTAAACAATTTCTTTGGTTCCTCGTGGTGCTCCCTTTACGTAAGATATCTTCAATCCCAGACTACTCAAGTCTTCAGTTTCTTGTTAATCAACGTAGACTTCTTTGTCTTGAAATGCTGAAGTTCTTGAAACCAACTCGAAACAATCTTAGGGGAAGATCCACCAAAGTGGAAATGTTTTCTACTTGGTAAAGCCTGTGGGCAACATTCATACATAAATACAAAAAATAAGTGCTATGTTGGGTGTTGTTTAGCTTAGTTTTGTTTAACGACTAAGATATGACACTTACATTTTTTTTTCCTGTGTGATGCAACTACAAGAAACCCTATAAGAAAGTTGGGTAGCTTTTACAATCATAGAACAGTAAACTCAGACACACCAGAATACACATGTAGAGAAATTCATTGTATCCATATATACATTTAACACGATTAGTGAGAAGAGAGGCCATGCCTTTGAAAGAGCGAGGAAGGGTACGCAGGAGAGTTCAGAGGAAAGAAAGGAAAGGGAAAATGAAGTGATTATATTATACCCTCAAAAAGAAAACAAATAACTATATATATATATATATATATATATAGTTATATATATATATATAGATAGATATAGATATATATATATATGGAGAAGAACCCTTGAAAACTGAATAGCTCCAATATTCATTGTGTTATTTCCCTAGGGAGCCTGAGCCCATAAAGAGTAGGCAAGTACTTTAAAGTGAGAAGTGACTGGGCACAGCACAGCTGTCTGCCAACCTCCAATTAGGCAATTCTACAGACCTGCACACAAAACAGAACCTCCCCCCCACCCCCAGACTCCAGAGAAAGAAACGAAACCTCACACTGAGATTTTCATGTCAAGAGCTTGGCAAAGGGACTCAAGTACAAAATTCAAACAGGAAGAAATGATTTGTTCCGTCAGGCATCGTGGGAATATTGTCAGAAGGGAGAGAGAAGACAAAAGCAAAGGGATGCCACAAATATTTGACATGGCCTGCCTTGTGGACAATGGGTCACTCAGATGGCCACCATGGGTCCAAGACAGAGACTTGAACTGCACTGTGAATTGGTGCCATGTCTTCGCAAAGGTTCCTGTGGGCACGTTCCTCAGTGGCACCTGCTAGTCTCCATAGTTCAGGGACAAATGAAAAGGCCCACAAGATCTTCGTTCTTTAAGAAAGGGCATCTGAGCAAGTCAAAGACCTGGCAGAAGATTACAGACAAACCAGCTGTCAGCTAGGGGAGAGGGGAACCTGGTGCCTCCTGCTCACGTGTGACCCTCATGAACTCTAGGCATAACTATGCTGAAAATGGTCCGTAACAATTTCTTTCTTACACATGGAGAGTGAGTGACTGCCTTTACAGAGGGCATCCCTCAAGCCTCAGGAAAATTTACTTCCTGAGGGACTGTGGGCAGCTCCTGCGTGGGCAGCGAGGCTCTGGCAAGCTTTGCTCTTCTCCTTGATTCCTTCTGACTTGCTACAAACTTCAGATTATATTCCTGTAGCTAGCCCTCAAGGTCTATTCCCTTATATGGCCACTTCCTCCTCCAGAGGCTGACTACCAAGGTCCAGTTATCAAAGTATTGAAGTCCTGCAATCAAAGGCCCCCTCTGGCTACCCTAATTAACATCCCCTACTAAGATATAGCACTGAATCCTACTCCATTCTAATACAGACCCCCCCTTTTTTTTTTTTTTTTTTT
>NW_022196898.1:31948043-31953527 GCF_008632895.1 Mastomys coucha
GGAGGGAGGGAGGGAGGAAGGAAGGGAGGGAGGAAGGATAGGGAGGAAGGGAGGGAGGCAGAAACAGACACAGAGAGAGACAGAGACAGAGAGACAGACAGAGACACAGAGAGAGTTTAATAAAAGATCTCTCCATGTTTGAGTGTGGCTTTTGCCTAATCTGGGTCCAAGAAACCCCTGCTGTTAAGGCTAGGGTGTGGGGGTTGGGAGGTCTCCTTCAACTTCAGCTTGGTTTCCTTGGTTCCGTGCCCTTGAACCTTCCTCTTCAGTTTTGGGCTACTCACAGATTCCCTGAAGGGAGGGAAGATGGTTTGTTGTGAGCCCCATTTCACGGCCATATGTGCTGCATCTTCAAAATCAGCACAAGACAGCAAGCATGGCCAGAACAGAGTGCCACATAAAGGCTCGAGATGAAACTCTGAGGATGCCTTTGGTCTGGTTTCCTGCTATCTTCCAACTACAGCTTTCAAGATCGATTCTAGACAGACTTTTGTAACCAGCCTGCCTCCTCTAACCCATGCTAAAGGCTCGGCCACAGTAGATACTGAGTTCCCTGAAAATAGGGGGATCTGTCCTATGACTCTGCAGAGCCTGTGCTATGTGACTTTCCCTAGGGAAATATGAACAACTTCTCGCTTTGGATAGGGCTCCCATTACAAACCAAGGAACAGATATCACCTGATTCTAACTTGGTGAGCCTGTATGTTGTTAAGGTGGGTTACCAGCAAGAGGACTCTGACATTCCTGAGCTCCATGCAGGAACCGGAGCCTCTAGGCCAACAGAGAGGCCCCTTGCCCCCAGGAAATGTTTACTGTTGGTCTGTCCAGAGGCCTGCTAATCTTGTAAATTTCAGCTTCCCTCCCTTACAAAGTTTATTTACTTCCAGAGTTTCTGGCCATCCCTCCTCCCTCCAGGAGAAGATGTTTCAATTCAGAGGAAATTGCGGCAGGACAAAACTGCATAGTGTCGAGCACTGAGCTAAAATAAACCAATGAGGAATCATTTAATGGAGGTATGCTCTGGAAATGGCAACTGGGGATTTTAACTGCCTATCCCTTGAGCTACCTTACCTGGCTGAGTTGGTACATGGAGTTTGTTTTGATGTGTTTTTGAGACACGTAATAAATTTAGGGGTATGTGTTAAAGAGACCCCCAATTACTCATTTTCTTTTTTTTTTTTTTTTTTTTTTTTTTTTTTTTTTTTTTTTTTTTTTTTTTTTTTTTTTTTTTTTTTTTTTTTTTTTGGTTTTTCGAGACAGGGTTTCTCTGTATAGCCCTGGCTGTCCTGGAACTCACTCTGTAGACCAGGCTGGCCTCGAACTCAGAAATCCGCCTGCCTCTGCCTCCCAAGTGCTGGGATTAAAGGCGTGCGCCACCACCGCCCGGCAATTACTCATTTTCGAACCTTTATCAAGCCGTGAGCACTTGGAACTAACATCCATCCTGCAGATCATAAAACAAACACATCGTTTCCAGTAGCTACTGTCAGTAACGCCTGCTCTCTATGTAGACACGGGGGCTTTGCAACTTAGCACATGCAGGAAGGACCGCAAACATCATCAAGGATGTGATGGAGAACTGTCGCAGTGTCACACAAAGAAACACATTTTAAAAAAAAAAATGAAAATGGGCTGGTGAGATGGCTCAGCGGGTAAGAGCACCTACTGCTCTTCCAAAGGTCCTGAGTTCAAATCCCAGTAACCACATGGTGGCTCACAACCATCTGTAAGGAGATCTGATGCCCTCTTCTGGTGCATCTGAAGACAGCTACAGTGTACTTATTTACAATAATAAAGAAATCTTTGGGCAGGAGAGAGCAGAGGTCCTAAAGCCAACTATCTGTACATCTACGGTGTGTACTCATATACATAAAATAAATTAATAAATCTTTTTTTTAAAATGAAAGCAATCCTGTAAAGAAATCTCTTTTTGTAAAAAGGGTGCTCTGTGGCCCAAAGTCAGCCGAGCAAGCACACTGCAGGCCAAGAAGTCCACATAATTTTTATTCTATCACAGGAATTAACTGTACCTCACCCCATTGGTAGGAGCTCAACTCACAATCTGAGACTATTGGCTAATTCATAATCACAGTCAAGTCTCAGAAATGTCTAGTGGTCGGGCAAACAGGTATGTTCATAAGAGATGGAAGAAGGGGAAAGCCTATGAAATACTGGCCTTTGGTGAGCTAGCCACCAGTCACAGAAAAGACCTGCTGCTCATAGCTGGTTATTGTGTAGCCTTCTCACGGCTAAATGCTTCACACGTCTTTTTGTTTCACAATAGGCCACTGGGGTACATTATGTACACACACATTCAAACATGCAGATTCACACACAGAGAAATACACACACAGACACTCACAAACCTGTGTATGCATTCTCACACACACACATACAGGCACACACGTACATACTCTCTCACACATACACACACTCACAAGTAAACAGACAAAATAAACATCATGTGTATAATAAATAGTTATTTTTTAAAAATAATAAGTAAATACGTGTTGATAACCTCAATGCCTGGCAGTGCCCCTGGGCAGAGGAAACGGCAGTGATCAAAGCCGACAAAATCTATGTCACCCATGGAGTGGGACTAGGAAGACTTCTCATTTTGCAAGGGCTGTGGAGAAAAACAAAGCAAGGTAAGGCTTGGGAACTAACAAGACAGCTTGCATCAAATCAGCCTTGAGAACAGACGGGTGTGAGGTGGGCAGCTTTAAGGTCGAGAGAATACTGCAGTGAACACTGACTGCAGGGCACTTCAGATAGAGGGACTGGTGTGTGCAAAGTCCCTGAGGTGGGGATGCATTTGGCACACTGCAGTAATGAACAGCAAGGAGGCCGTATACCCACAGTGTAGATGAGCAAGGAAGACAGAAGTCAGAAAGGAAGGCAAAGGGGGAGGTCTGAATAAAGTACCATGGTTTTTTTAAGTCTCTGCGGGAGATAAACCAACAACTGGTTTCCATACATCTTAGAGCTTAAATAACTTGCATGAGTACTCTTGAAACTATGTGGTAAATACACTCTATGAGGACCAAAGAAAAGCCGGAAGACTCGGCAGGAGGCCAATTACTTAGTTCAATTAGTGAAGCCCTTCAGACTAAGGTGATGATAGAGGTCAAGTTGGCCGCAAGGAAATGGAAAGAGAAAACATTGTTTTATTTTGTGTTGCTATAACACAATACCACAAGCTGAGTAATTTATGAAGAACAGATGTTTCGCCTTACAGTACTAAAGGTGGGAAGTCCAGGGTCAAGGTGTTGTCACCTGAGAAGAACCTTCATGTTCATTTACCTCTGGCAAACACGGAGAGTGCAAGGTGAGGCCAATTTTATGGCAAGAACCCACTTCTGGTGGTAATGAGATCAGCCTACTCACGGGCACCTCTGTAACAGAAGATGTCAAAACCCAGCCAGGCACCTGGGCAAGGGTGTTTAATGGAAGACATGTTCGTGTTGGAGGGGCAAACCTGGGAGTCTATGGTTATGCTACATATGACAGCGGGGAGCCAAAGAGAGCCTGGTGCCTCAAAGGGTCAGCACTCAGAAAAGAGGAGCTACCAGGAAGGCTGTAAAAATGTCCCAAGAAGAGGCTGGAGAGCCTCGTGAGATTCAAAAGACAGAGAACAGCACTCGTTTGCTTAGGCAACATGAGGAAGGTGAGTGTCCTGAGCTGACCCTAGAACTCAGCAGTCCAAGGTCGCAAGCCTCTGAGCAAGTAAATGCTCTGAAGAAGCATGCTCAGACAGCCAGATGGCAGTAGAACTCCGTCCACCACCAAATCCCACACTGAGACCTCTACTCAGTAACATGTAACATCACCCTTCCCATGGTAACCGATTCTCTTGGGGACTTTGAGAGAACACAGACATTAAACTAAAAGAAATATTCGTCAGTATGCCATTGAGCGGCTCCAGCACACTGGCAGAAGGAGAAAGGTCTGGTGTTCAAAACAGAGCCAAGAGCCCTTCAAACCAAATGGCACAGCCATTGATTGCACCTAGGGCAGGCCCAGGAGCTCAACAGAAAGAGGTACTCACAACACTCCATTTATTCTATTATAATAGAATATTTCCATACAAATAAAGAACACCAAAAGCCCAACTACTGAACTGATGTTAAGAGGTGCAGAAGACAATCTGACAAACCTTTTCCTTTCATCTGATTTCATTACAAAGTAGTCACAAAGAGAAACCACAGGGTAGACTTTTAAAATGTGCAAATTATCTAATTTATTATTGGTGTATGTGTGTGTGTGTGTGTGTGTGTGTGTGTGTGTGTGAGAGAGAGAGAGAGAGAGAGAGAGAGACAGAGACAGAGACAGAGACAGACAGACAGAGACAGACAGACATGCAGGCAAACACTGTGGGGGGTTGGCTCATGTGGTGCTGACCAGAGGAAACTTTGTCATTAAGTTCTCTCCTTGACCTTTGTTTTTGTGTTTTTTTTTTTTTGTCCCCCAACCCCCGCCCCTCTCCTTGACCCTTTACCCCTCAGGCTTGCCAATTGCCTTTATCAGCGAGGGGCGCGGGAGGGGAGTGAGGGGTGGGGGCACGTGGAGCCATGGAGGTCAGCACAGCAGATCAGCAGCCTTAGGCTAGATTTGTTGTTTGTCTGTTTTCCTTTAGTGAGCAGTAATGACAAGACAGCCCTAAGATAGCCAGTGTCTCCGTCTACAGAGTGGGTTCCAGGATAGCCAGGGCTACACAGAGAAACCCTGTCTCAAAAAAGCAAAAACAAAAAACAAAAAACAAACAAAAAGATAGCCAATGTCTTTGGAAAAAATCTGAAGAGTCCCTTACCGTTCCTCCAAATGTTCAACTGCTGGCCACCAAAACAGTTTGCACTGTCCCTGTGGCTGCTCAGTGCCAAGCCTCTGCCAAGCTTTTTCGGACCAGGTAAGGGGATTCGTCAGAAGAAGGGCAGTAATGGAAACTAGCAGTAACGGAAACCCAGAAAGAGGAGGGCAGGAATGTCACTGGGCAGGGAAATGGAGGTGGGGAAGAAAGCATTGGGAGCCCCCTCCCCGCCCCCGCCCATTCGCTTCACAGTTGTGAGAGGCGGGCATATGGTTCCTACGAGCCCAGGTACCATCTATTGGATTTTAGTGTGTTCCAAATGCACTTAACTTCCTTGAAGAGGGTCCCGCAGTGGGTGTGGGTGCGGGTGCGGGTGGACCTGGGGTGCAGGTGATCCCACCTTACCCGATACAGTCAGGGAGTGTTCCCAGGACACAGAGGTGCTGCAGCCCTGGCTGAACATCACAGCAGCAGCCAGGGGCGTGACCTGCGCTTGGAGGCGCCTTCCGGGAGGATCAACACTCCCTCTGCTGGCCAGCCGCGCTGCGCATCCAGCGCGGAAAGGTCCACAGCACAGGTCTCCTGGTGCTCAGAGCTTTCTGCGGTGCATCCCTCACAGGAAACCTGGGCGACCAGAGGCTTTTCTTAGTCTCTGGAGTTAACGCCGCGGGCAATTT
>NW_022196898.1:31953580-32017948 GCF_008632895.1 Mastomys coucha
ATAGATAGATAGATAGATAGATAGATAGATAGATAGATAGATAGATAGATAGATGATAGATAGATAATATAGTTTAGTGCTTGAGAAGGAAAATCCAGCAAGGCAAAAATGATGGAGTCCAAATTCTCCACCACAGAACCAGGGAATTCTGTCTAGGCCACTCAGGATCACAAAGCATTCTATTTTCTTGTAGTTATTGCTACCACAAGTACCAGAGTACAGATAAATGGGATTTCCACTCCCACACTGCAACACACACACACACACACACACACAGTTTCCTATGATCCTTTTTAGACCCTTGTTTGTGACTCTTCCTGGACTAACTTTAGGGAGGAAAAAGATTACAAGAGATAAAATTCTATAATAAATAAAATGAGAACAAATCATACTTTGCATCTTCCAGGGTGACTTCTGATGATCGTGAAGTATAAACGGCCCCTTGCTGAGCTTTTATTACTCATGAGAAATTAAATGCACTATTTGTTTATAATTAAGTAAGTTTTGTGTACTGTCCCAGGCATTTTACAGTTTTAGATTCCTTAAAACAGTCCTGCTAGACAGGTTTTATCATCTGAACTTACAGTTGAGGGACCTGGGGGAAAGGTGTGTGTCTCAAAGCCATACAGATGGGAGTTAGCTATAAAGCTGGCATTGAAAACCAGGCAGCCTAGCCCAGTGCTCATGCTCTCGGCCAGCATGCTAGACTGCCCCCATTACCCATTAGCTAAACCCACCTCTGATTTGGTTTAAGTGTATCAACAAACCTAGAGAGTGTCCACTACTCTCTTCATTTTTAAAGACAAAGAAACCAGGGTAGAGGTTATTCCAGGCCACAGAGCTCTTAAGTGGAGCTGGAAGGAAGGAAAATAAAAGAGGAAGTCCGACCTTAGGTGGTTACCATTCTCCAGTGAGAAAAAGCAATTACCTGGGAGAAGCATGAAGCTCTAAGGGTTTTATTTTCCAGTATCGAGACTTGCATCCCGCTACCCCATACATTTTAAGCACTGTTGATGAATTATAGCCCAGCCTTTTTATAGATTTTGTTTTGAGACCAGATCTCACTAAGTTGCTTGAGTAGACTTTAAACTCAAGCAATCCTTGAACTTAGTGTCCTCCTCCCCCAATCTCCCAAGTAGGTAGACTTTGAGGCCTGAGGGCCAGCCCTTCCTAACCGTCAAACACTGAACCCTGTGGGTTTCAAAGTTAGTCCCACATTGTCTCTCCTTGCCTCTAATTGCCCCTTTGAGTAGCCCTCCCCTTACGACCCCACCCCAACACACTCCTCTAGTCATCCAAGGGGCTGTGACCAAACTTAGGCTAGGCTACTTGGCCCAAGACTAAGATGACTTGTCCCTGGCTCTCAGGACACCCTGGGAATGGAAGATCGGGGACACTCAGGGACACTGGGCGGCCTCAAATCCCCTAGCTGCCTGTTTGGGAAACAGTGCTGCTCTGTGGAGAGGAAACTGAACAGGGCCCTCAGGATATCTTGCTTTATGACTGCCTCTCCTTTCCCCTAGGTGAGGTGAGGCCTCTCTCGTCCAATGGTGGGAGTTTCTAGAGCTTTTGAGGAGTGGAGTCCTGATTAAAAATAAAATCTTTAAAAAAGAAGCCATCATCGGTAGGTTTCATGGGGCAGCATTTGACAAGATTGCACACTGGGGAGGGGCGAGCATCCTGGGAGGAGCAACTGGATTTTAAAGGAAGAAGAGACACTGTGCCCTGCTCTTTGGCTATCAGACTGCTGAGAGAGTTGATCTCCATGAATTGAAATTTCCCCCAAGGATCTCATGTTGGGAGGAGGAAAAGGCTACAGCCTTAGTGCCAGGCACAGAGAAGAACTTGTCTCCTGGAAAGAGACTTCATACAGTTCTCACAACTTGTCTGACTACCTTGCAGGAGAGAACAGAGCTGAATGATGGTGGGCTGAGCCACACCCTGACTAGGACTGCTTAGGGATCCCTGTTTCTCTCCTCATTAAACATAAACTTCATGTCACTGGACCCCAGGGACCAGGGATGTCACTGCACCCCAGGGATGTAAGGACCACAGGGATGTCACTGGACCCCAGGGACCAGGGATGTCACTGCACCTCAGGGATGTCAGGACCACAGGGATGTCACTGGACTGTTCATTGGTTCTTCTCCCCATTACAGTCGCCCAGCCACCTTTCTGGTTTTGCACTCTTTGCCATCTTAACAGTCCTATTGAGGACTTGTGGCTGATATTAGCCTGTTTGGGCTACCAGTGCACAGACTCCGACTCTAATATCTCTGGTAACAGGTGAATCCATACAGTATGGGACCCGCAAGACCATTGGCCATTTGGGTATGAAACACTACCAAGAAGGAGAGGAGAGCAAAGAGCTCTGGGAGAAGAGATATTGAAGGGGCGTTAATATTTAGATGCTATCCTTCAGCAGCCCATCAGATGGCTTTGTGTCAGTGAACATGAAACAGCTGAAGCTGAGTGGGCTCTTAGTTCCGACCGCGCTTATCCTCCAACAGCAGGTATTGGGTGTATTTTCTCTGTACGTGAAGCAAGTGAGTTTTACTTGGTTAAAAATACGCTCATTTGGAATGTGTTCCAAACAACTGGATATGTAAAAAACATGACTTTATTGTCAGCAGGCTTTTGGATTGAGGGTGCCAGCTTGTTGGGAGAAAAATCAATGATGCAAAAGCCAACATAAATGGGGGAGCTTGTGCTTTGACACACATGCTAACCATAGCTGGACAGCCCTTCAACTGCGCAGTGAACCTGTGACTCCCTCAGGTCCAGTTTGACACCATGCATAATTCTGATTTAAAGGCCATGCCATGGTATCCACCGCTCCATCTCATGGCCCAATGTAAATAGAGAAATGTTACATTTATACAAGAACCCATACACATACAAAAAGAACAAAAAGAAGACTCTAATCTCTAACAGTCTATGCAGCAGTTCAGGTGTAGGAAGATGACATTTGTAGCTAATGGTCAAAATCGCTCCACCAGAAGGTGGCAGTATAGCATTAAATATTAGAGAGATTCGTCTGCCGCAGGTCTTACAAGTTCTTGGTATTCGGGTCACTAAATCTAATAAGCCTGTGCAACCCTACAAGTCTGGAATGATATGTGCTAGAAAATCCATCTGCAATTCTGCGCAGTACATTCTTCATGCCGCTCAGAAATTCGGATGAGGAGATTCACTTCACGGAACATATTAATGAGCAAAACTTCGGTGGTCTCCCCGACACCTCTGACTCCACAGAAGCTGAAATACTGAAAATGACTAATCCATTCTGTATTATAAAATATTATTTTGTGGAACTGACAGTCTTTACATCAGCAGGGGCGTGAGACAGGAGCCAGCCATTGTTTCTTCTTCTATTTGGTTGGTGGTGTTTGTTTTCCATGCTGGGGACTGACCTGGTGGACTAGGGAGAACACAGGACTCAACACACCCTCTACCAATGAGCTATGCTCCCAGCCTCCTATTTTAGCTCTCCAGTTCAGATCTGACTTCTTCTCTTGGACTCTTTTACATTTTCACTTCTCAGAAGCCAGCTTTACCCACCCCCCCACCCCATCAACTCATGGGATGCTCATTCTCCAAACCTCCTTGTTCCTATAGTTAGGAGGGTCAGAACCTGGACCCTGGACTGAGCCTGGTCAGAACTTGCCCGGTGGTGGTGGCCTACTCCCTCACATGGCAAAAGAGGGGAGGGGAGCAGTATGAGGCTCAGCTGCAAGTCAGTAGGAGAGTGGGTGGATCAACCTCTTGGAAGGTCATGGCCGGAGTTCTATGTGAGCCTGAGTGAATGAGTGGGGCTGCAGTAAGGGGATGAGGCAGACCCCACTAGGAGAGGGGATAGGTCAAGATCAGCCTGCTTTCTTTATCATTCTGGCTTACTCTAACGACACGTTTAAAGTCATCTGCCTAGGATTCCTTTGCTTGCCACTTCTAGAATGTTCATTCAGCTTAATTAGGCTCATATTATAGAGGGTCTTTCATCCCAGAGGCCAGTGTGTAGCCTTCTCCCCTTTTATTTTCATACAGCTCCTGGACCCTCATTTGCTTGTTGGTTAATTAGCATGGTGGCCTTCTTGGTTTCGATTGGCTTGTTTTACGGGCACCAGTCTATTTGGGCTTGTTTTAAAATGTTACAGTTCTGCCACGCCTTTTTGAAAAGTACGCACATAAAGTCCCTTTGAGTCAAAAAGTTTCAGTGCATGCCTCTGTCTGCTCTGCATCAGGATAGCTAGGGGACAGAGAGAAGAGACAGGAGAATAGGTTCACCCCACCCCCGCCCCTGTTCTTCTTTTCTACCTGGCCGACACCCAGGAGTTTCACCATAACTGACCAGACCTCCCTGTCCCCACCTTTCTGAGAAACATTGCAAGCGTGACTGTCAAAAGACCATGCCTCAAGTCCACCCCCTTGTGACCTACTTTCAAGTAAGGCTTTCTTTCTTTGATCAGTGTGTTCAGCCCTGTTAGTGTACCCTCTGCAGCCCTGCACGATCTGCCACAAAACAGAACTCACCATTCAGGAATAGAATTCTGGGCGTAGGCAAAGTCAGCGTGGCAGCATTTACTTCCCTTGATATACTTCCGAAGATTGACCTGGTTGTAGATTAAGTTACTTTAAACCCCTACACCATGCGCAAACTCACTACTGAGTGCTCACTACCTGTGAGCCTCTCTTTGCACGCAGCTTCCTTTGTGCTTAATCAACAGACTCACTGGATTTGGTTCACTCTCACTCTTCCAGAAATGCTTTTCTCTGTCAGACCCAGATGCCCAGGTTCTAGCATGGTTCCCTAGGCTGCACTGCCAGCAATGTCAGGTTGCGTCTCTGCATGTGGTAACATTGGGATGCTAGTTGTATGGGAGCCCTCCGCCTTCTGGGGAACTGTGGACAGATCCTCTGGGGACAGTTATTGTTCAAGCTAATATAAGTTGTCTTCCCTTTCTTTGATTCGTCTTAGAAACAGTTTAATGTTCATTTTCTGTGCCACAAACTGCATTTAGTGGTTTGTTCATGTTGTAGTAATATCTAATAGTAATGGCTCAGTGGTTCTCCACCTTCCTAATGCTGCAACCCTTTAATATACTTCCTCATGTTATGGTGACCACAACCATAAAATTCTTTCATTGCTACTTCATAACTACTATTGCTACTGTTGTGAATTGTAATGTAAATACTTCTGTTTTTCAAATAGTGCCAGGTGACTCCTCTGAAAGCGCCGTTTACCCCCAAAGGTGTCCCAACCCGCAGGTTGAGAACCACTGGATTAGGAAATTAAATCTTACTCATTTAGCAGGTGTTTGCTGAGTACACCGTTTTAAGACTTTCAGACAAGAGATAAGAACTCCTCTGCTTTGGGCGGCTTACATGAAATGTGCCTTAATTAATATATTGTTACACGTTTGTAACACTATTTGGAAATTTGATGAGATTGTGATATTTCAATTCAATTTGGGAGATATGGTGAACAATTTACACTGGACACACACATGCACATACACACACAGAGAGACACATGCTTCTTTAACTTTAAAATTTATTTAGTGAGTGTGCACAGGTATGGGGGTCAGAAGCCAACGTGTAAGAGTGGGTTCTCTCTTTTTACCATGTGGGTCCTGGAGATGGAACTCAGGTCACCAGGGGTGCAGGCAGGAGCCTTTATGCGCTGACTTCTTGGTCTCATGCATTCATCTTTGAAAGGAACTTAACCTGAAGGCTAGCAGTTTGTATTTTCTTGGGCAAGAGATAGGGTGTTCTTGGAGGCTCTGCTTGTTATTTTTGTTTTGTTTTGTCCTGGAGATGGAACCCAAGTGCCCATATAGGTTGAGCACAGGCTCACCCACTCCCTCCTCCCCTCCGCTGCCAGCTACCCTTGAAGTTTTCTGGAGACCGTAAGCACATCGCTTAAGGTCTACCACTGTGACATATGGATGGACTCTCTGGTGTTTCTGGGTGATTTCCACGCGGTCCCCTTTTGTGTTTTATTTTTACTCTGTCACTGGGCTTGTCAAGTGTTTCACAGCCCCGGTGAATTCACACAGAAAAGTAGGTGCTTAAAAAATAGATATAGTGTTATAGACACAGATGGCCTGTAGGTGGCAGGAGTGAGCAGCCACAAAATCTGACTCCACCACAAGCCCAGCAAAGGCCTCCTCATCAGTGGGCTTTCCATGACAGTTTGCCCTGAAGTCTCTTCATTCCCTTCCGTTTTGTTCATAGGACTTTTCAGTAGTTGATGTTATTATATGATATCTGTTAGTTCAGTGCCTCTATTTTTTTCTAAAAATCTAAATTTTTTTCTAGAAAATTATGCACACATAAATTAAATATGTATGTGCCAGTGCCACAGGACTCGTGTGGAGATCAGAGGACAATTTGTCTAGAAGGTCGTTCTCTCCTTCTATCCTACGACTTCCGGGATTCAAACTCAGGTCTTCAGGTTTGGTAGCAGGTGCCTTCATCTGCTGAGCCATTTTGTCAGCCCTCTATGGCCTTTTTCTTTCTCCTCAGATTTAATCCTGACCACAAGGTCTTCATTTTGTTCATACTAAACTGGACCTGGAAAACAGTGTTCAGTGTATGGGTAAGGATGAATGGCCACTAGAGGGAAAACTGTAGCCAAACTGAAGGGCACAGAAGCATTTTAAAGGCATACTTTAAGGATTATCTTACATCATTTCTTGTCAGCCTACCACTATGAAGAGGAGAGATGTCTTTCAATACTCATAAAGATGTGTTATTAAAGGTCAGTGATCCACTAATGGCTAAATTGACCATTAGTCCATGAGAGCCATGTTGAGAATATCCAGATGCTTTCTGACCCAGGCAGATGCTTTCTGACCCAGGCATGCAGATGCCTGAGTAAGCAATGGGTTTCCTGGGTCTTTGTAACAGAATTTCCTGTTCGGTGTTTATAACAGGTGAAACAGGCTGTTCTAAGTTCGCGTTACCTTTGCGTCCTCACAAATGAGCTAGCCCTAGTCAGATAATATGGCAGACAGGCCACGCTCAGTAAACTTGTAGCTGTGGCGGTTAGTGACCAAATTGCCTTGCACTTCTGTCTCTCTTACAAAACAATCAGTAAATATTTGGGCCCCTGACCTATGTGGTTTTGCAGATCTGATGTGTTTATGAAGCAGAGGTCAGAGCTCCCCCCACACAAGGTACAGCAGGTAGACCCAGCAATCCACCTTGGGAGGTAGCTGGAGTGTGTCCCCTTTTGTGATCTCAGGAAGCCAGGTCTTTCAAGATGTCAACACAAAGCCAGCCCTTCTTACACAGATCTCACTTTGAAAGACAGAAGTGCAGTCACAGAAGGGTGGTAGCCCTCCCTAGCAGTGAGAACTGAACAGAAAACATTCAATCTTCTACGTGTTTGTTCCCATTCAAGATTGCAGGATAAAGGAAGTATGGATTTTATGCAGGCATGATGAGCTGTTGTGTGGATGCAGTAACATTTTCTATTTGTTGCATCATCTAATCTTCTTCAATGTATACTCTACTATATATATACATATATACATATATATGTATATGTATATGTGTGTGTGTGTGTATATATATATATATATATTCGATGTGACAAAGTGACCATTACAAATAGAAGGCTGGCCATTTTCCCACCTCTGACTTACAGGCTTGCTTCCTAGCACATACTCTTGTGAGTAAAACTATGTTTCTGTTTTTCATTTTGTTTGTTGGGTTTTGTGGCCTCACTTGCACACAAGTAGAAGCAGCTTGGCTCCATCATCTCTGATAGTAAACTAGTTCCAAGTCAAGTTTAGCAGGTAATTTTTGGAGCCAAGCTGAAAACAGTAGACAGGAGACTCTTAGAAGATGTATGGGAAGACCATTCATAGCAGATGTAATCTCAACTCAGAACACAGACAGCTGATAGGGAGCCTCGAAAATTATTGCTCTCACAAACAAACCTATGCCTTCCAAATCATACTAGGTTATTATTTGGCTCATATGATACATCTACTGTTTTCTCTACAAACAAACCTGTGCCTTCCAAATCATACTAGGTTATTATTTGGCTCACATGATACATCTACTGTTTTCTCTACAAACAAACCTAGAAGTGGAGGAAATCTGATTTTAAAGATGCCCTTTTTCCTAGGAATTTATTAATCATTTATCATGTGTCCAAGAAAAGTGTGGCACAAACACAAAGAGGAGCCATTAGTTATGATGTAACTAACCAAGTGTTACCAAACAATGCAAGGCCAATGTAGGTCACTAGACCTAGGGCTCAAAACTGGCAAAAAAAAAAAAGTACATCTTTTTTTCTAAAATTCTGATAACACATATAAGATTCTAATCTAATCTAGCAAAAAGAAGAAAATAAAAGTGTTTCAATTTAGAGTCTGGAGAGATGACTCGCTGATCAAAAGCACTTGCTGCTCTTGCAGAAGACCCAGATTCTGTTCCTTAGCCATATGGTGGCTCATGGCAGCCCATACCTAATTCCAGGGAACTCTCCTCTGGACTCTTCCAGCACCTGGCACACACACGGTACTATGCACATATGAAAACAAACACTCATGCACATGGAATCAAAACAGGGACATCTTTTTTTTTAATGCTCCAATTCTAAAATTATGGGATAAGATACATTCTTTTACCTCTTCAGTGTATCGGTTTTATTTATGTTGTGCACATTGATACAGTTAATAGAACTTCATGACATTGAGTACCTACCAGCCAACCTGTGGCAATGATTGTGGCCTGAAAGTCAAGTCCGTATTTTCCACCCTTTGGTACAAAGACCCATGGGAGAAGCATGTGATCTATCTACATTTGGCTCTGGTGCTTCCAGACACCTTCTTTTAAGGCAAGAGTCTACTTTTCATGACTTAATCTGTGAGGGGTAGGATTCATTTAGGAGGAGCAACACCTCTACTGGGTAATCCAGAGCTCTTTTATCTGTGGAGCCTTCTAGATGGTAGCTAATAACAACAGGTCATTTACTGCCGAGAACTTTCTATAGTTGCAACAAAGCTCATTTTTCATGAATACACCATACAAGTAATAATCCCTATTAAAAGTCTATGGAAATAAGGAAATACATATTTATACAAGTTGCACAGAACATTTGTTGTGGCTTGCCAACATTCATAGGAACTACAAAATTTCTGACTGTAAAAATAATAACTACCAGTGAGTTCTCTTGAAAACATCAAAGGTTTGTGCCTCCATGTTTTTATGAGCTTTTATTTTTTATCATTTAAAAATGCAAATGTTGGCATGTTTTTCTCTTTCATTTAACGGAGTATAAAGTACCTCACTTACTTTTGCAATTTGGAAAATTTGAGAGTACCGGAAGTGCCAACATTAAAAGTAGACTTCCTTTCAGTCCAATCAACTAAAGTTACTCAGTAATTGTTGGGTATTAACTGTCACTCTCTCTACTGGGTGCTGTGGCCAAACACTGAATTTCCATTGTTGGGTTAATGGGTTATATAGTGCAAGGTTCTTATAAGTCTTACAATACATATGGAGCTGGAGCTGGGGCTGTAAGTTAACGCTGTATTAGAGGTAACTAGCCTCCAGAAACAAGGCTTCGGGGGAGGGGGGGTTGTTTGTTTTTGTTTTTTTGTTTGTTTGGTTTTTGTTTGTTTTGACAACTAGAGAACTAGAGATGCAAGAGTTCCTATGCACATTGGCAAACAAGACCAAAAAAAAAAGTAGAAAGTATAGGAAAACAGAGCAAACAGGAGATAGGAAGTGGATAGGGGTCTTTAAGCAGATGAAGGGTGGCACATCCGAGCTATTTCGTAAGAATATCGGCAGATGGCTTGCAGAGGGGAGGGAAGTAGAGGCCAGTCTGATCAGGAAGAGAAATGGCTACATATTTGATATGATGAGTTCACTCTTAAAATGATTTCTGACTAGCTACAGAGCACCAGCATTTGTTTTAATGTCAAAGGCGACATGGCTTTATCAAAACTTCAAGTCAAACATCAACATGTTAGCACTTTCAAATTAGTGTGTTTCTCCCACTTACATAATTCTTCACAGTTTACAGCAAGCAGCAACCATGGTCCCAGGAGGAAGAGAGTGACCGCGCACATCTCTCACAGTGCCAAAGCTGCTTGCCATCACCAAAGAGAGGTGACCATGCCTTTTCCCCACAAGACAATGAACCTTCTCAGTGTCTCTCTGTGTCCCCTCTCCTTCAGAGAGGCTTCTAAGGAGGTGTGAGAGAAGTGGGTTTCTCTGAGTCCAGGTTTTTCCTCCAGGAACTAGATGGGGCTTTGGGACAAACCAGTGAACTCTTGGCTCCTTCGTTTTGGCAGCCGATTGGGGGCAGCCTGTCTTCCATCAACAGACAAGTCGAGCCCAAAATTCAGTGAAAACTGACCTAAGAAAAAGGACTGCACAGAGGAGAGACAGGAACCCGTTTCCAGTATGAACCATCCTTGGGAATACAGACATTAGGCATGAAAGGTGGAAAAGTTCCCTTCTCCTGCCCCTGGGCTAAGCCAGGTCTTTCAGTAATGCCTGTGGCTACAACAGGCCAGACCTCGGGATAGGCTGGATTTGTTGCGGGAGGTCAGAACCCTGTGTTTGTTCTCCTGGAGGTGGTGTACTGGAAGTAATTGCAACATGCAGCCTGTCAGTCCTCAGAACAGCCCCCACTGTTTTTGCTGGCTTTTACAGATTACCTGTGGGTCTGAGGAGACAGGTTGGGCTGAGCCCAAAAGGAGGAGCTTAAACCTGTGCTGCGCAAAATCTGGGAATCCCTCAGAGCACGACTGAGAGCCAGGATGAGCAGAAAGAGCTCTCATTTCTGGTAAAGAGGCCCCGTGACCACTTCCAGCCACTCTTAGTCCCGCCCAGACTGGGAGCTCACATAAAGGACCTAGGAGAGCCCAAGAGGTCACAGTGCTGGCTGTAAGGGGCTGGGAGCGCGAGGTCACCCAGACACCATGAGTTGGTCCTTGCAGCCCCGGAGTTTCATTCTTTGCTGCACACTTTTACTGTTCTCTCCAACGGGCCTGGCAGTAAGTGTCCTTCCGAAGCCATATTGTTTTAAACTAAAAAAAAGAAAAAGAAAAGAAAAGAGAGAAAGGAGAGAGAGGGGAAGTTGGATGATTGGGACCACTAGCAAAATATCTTTGTTCTTCTCCCACAGTATGTTGCTACCAGAGATAACTGTTGCATCCTAGATGAGAGATTCGTAAGTAGTTTCTGTGTCGTCTCTGTTCCTGGAACTAGAGGAGGGTGGGAAAACAGGGTAGTACTTTCATCTATCAGTTGACAACCTAAGCTTTTGGGAAACGGTTTAATATTTATGGCAGTATCTAAGACGCCTCCCCTAAGGTGTTTAATTGTCTCCTTATTGACTTGCAGGGTAGTTTCTGCCCAACCACCTGTGGCATCTCAGACTTCCTGACTTCTTACCAAACGGACGTGGACACTGACCTCCAGACTCTGGAAGACATCTTACAGCGAGCTACAAACAGAACCACAGAAGCCAAAGAACTGATCAAAGCAATCCAAGTTTACTACAACCCGGACCAACCCCCAAAGCCAGGTGAGAGAAAATCCACGGAGGAGTTGCCTCTGCCGCTTTTGGTGGTACTCTTTGCTAAAGTGATTTTCCTGTCTCTGACCCTGTTAAAGGTATGATAGAGAGTGCCACTCAGAAGTCCAGGAAGATGGTAGAAGAAATTGTGAAATACGAAGGGCTGTTATTAAACCACGAGTCAAGTATTCGGTATGTGTCTGGGTTTTAATGTTCTCCCCCAAGGCACCTGGAGATTTTACTTAATATCCCACATTTCACAGAAAGTGATCTTGGAATTTAGTTTTCACTTATAGTATCAAATCTTCCAGTGGAGACAAGAGATTTTAGTACAAAATGAGTTGTACTGGCTTGTAATTTTTAAATAATAATCACATTGGAGAAAGGTTATTGTAGATGTCTTTGAATGTCATTCTGGCTCTATTTACTTGAATGTTGTCCAGCCCCTTACAATATAAAATCAAATACATGGGAGTTGAGGTATGGAAATCCTCTTTATAAACTTGTCACCAAATCAACATTAATAAATCAGAGAACAGACAGAGGAAGGATCTGGGCTGCTATAGAAAATCATGTCAAAGGTGAAGTAGAAGGGAAATGCCTTGGAGCCACTTGATTATAGTTCACGGACCTGCAATTATTCCTTATCCCCTGTCCTCACTTCTAGTTTCCCAGGGACTCAGGGCATGGCATCGAAGGTATATTTTAATTACTTTCCCAATTCTCCCCCAAACTGGACTCACAGAACCATTGGAAACTAAGCTAGATGGTAGCTGTGGGACATGGCCTCCAGCACGCGTCTCCTCCTTCTGCTGTCAGAAGGTAGTGCTTATTGCTGCTACAGTTGTCAATATCATTTCCATTGCTTTTGCTCATGTTTAAAGTACAAGAAAACTATTGTGAGAAAATGTCTAAGACAGAGAATCAAGGTGGCCCAATAATGTGTCCCTCTGCTTTACTTCAAAGACAGACCTGGTGGTCTGTGCACTGTTCATACTTATCTGTCACGTCAATATTTATAAGCAACCATGTGAAGAATGACCAAGGCAGAATTCTGTCTTTCACCAGGTGTTTTCTAGAACTGTGGAACCAGAAGGGGAAAATATCTGCCCCTTCCTGTATAGTAATGCCCCAGGTACATTCCCCATGTAAGTTACAGAACAGACAGAAGTCCCCAAATGGTACACATGAGCAGCTACTGCTGAATCCCCTTAACTAGACCCACCTCTCACAATTACCTAACTCCCCTTACAGAGAAGGCAGAGTCAGCACAGCCACTCACAGGGACCTTTGTTTATTGACAGGGACTTTGTTATTCGCAGTCAAAGTTGAGACAGAGACCAGACTGCCTGCCCCACTCAATTCTTTTCCCCAAAGCTTCAATTTAATTTTGCAATTTCCCCAAGAAAGAAGTAATTTATCACAACAGAGTTCTCCAGAAAATAAAGCAGAAATTCTTTTTTTTCTCTTTTTTTTTTCCTGGGAGGGGGGCGGTTTTTGAGACAGGGTTTCTCTGGGTAGCCCTGGCTGTCCTGGAACTCAGAAATCCACCTGCCTTTGCCTCCCAAGTGCTGGGATTAAAGGCATGCACCACCACTGCCCGGCTTAAAGCAGAATTTTAACAGAAAGAAAATTATGTTCTTCTGAAAGGAACGCTATCCCCTCTTACTGCATTCTTCTGTTTCTAGGTTTTTACAGGAAATCTATAATTCAAATAACCAGAAGATCACGAACCTGAAACAGAAGGTAGCCCAGCTTGAATCTCAGTGCCAGGAGCCTTGCAAGGACTCTGTGCAAATCCATGACACAACTGGAAAAGGTACGCGTGCAGTTAGTCCTGGGATCAGGGTCATCAAAGCAAATGGCTGAAATAAAAGCAACTGTACACCCTGTGGTGTGTATGTGGCAAGCTTGGAAAGCATCTGACCTTAAACCTAAGGGTTCCGACTACCCAGAGTCTCCTTGGGTATTAATCAATAATTTGGAAGGAATGGAGATAGCCAGCTAGGGAGGCTGTCAACAGGTTAACTCCCCTGCCTGAGGTTCGAGCCGCTGTAGAGGGTTTATTTGCTCTTTCTTCATCAGATTGTCAGGAAATTGCCAACAAGGGTGCCAAAGAAAGTGGACTTTACTTCATTCGGCCTTTGAAAGCTAAACAACAGTTCTTAGTGTACTGTGAAATCGACGGATCCGGAAATGGTTGGACCGTATTTCAGAAGGTAATGGCCTCTGACTGCATATGTTTTTTATCTTTGTTTTAATGGCCCACATTGCTCCAGATGCTTCTCTAAGCACCTTGTGAACACAACTCTAACCATGGCCTCCTTGCGATGAGGATTAGTCTCACCTTAACTCACAGGAGCGACTCTGAGGCATGAGACCGCCAAAGTAATGAGTAACAGGCAGGATTTGAATCCAGCAGCCTGGCTTTGCTGTGCTCTGATGCAATATCATTCTGGCTCTGTTGTTACACATTATATGGTCACATAAGCCAAGTCCTTTAGTGGCTCAGCATGGCCGAAACCTCTTTCCTCAGATCAAGAGCTAAGGCTGGCCATTAACAATAACCCACAGCCTCTTCAAGGATACAGTAGGGCAGCTCACGACAAAGCCTTTTTTGGACATCCACTGCCTGGTACCCACTGCACAATTGACCTTTTTACCTTGTAAGCTTGTGAGTTCTGAAGACCTCCATGGCTCTTTAAAAAAACTTACAACTAAAACAAACAAAAAAAAACCCAAAAACTAAAAACAATAAAAATGCCCCTACCATCAATGTAGGAATAAACATGTAGCAGGTGTGTGTGTGTGTGTGTGTGTGTGTGTGTTCCTCAGAGCATCATCATTCCATATGACAGCTGGTGAGATGGAAGCAACTTAGAGGAGCTCAGTTAGCTGGCAACTGACTGAATTGTATCCTCCCACACATTGAGTGTTGTTCCTTTATAAGCACCAATCATCTTTCCTCTCCTCTTGCCCATACCGTTGTGCAACTAGAGGCTTGATGGCAGTGTGGATTTCAAGAAGAACTGGATTCAGTATAAAGAAGGATTTGGACATCTGTCGCCTACGGGCACCACAGAGTTTTGGCTGGGAAATGAGAAGATTCATTTAATAAGCATGCAGTCCACCATCCCATATGCACTGAGAATCCAGCTCAAAGACTGGAATGGCAGAACCAGGTATGGTATGGAAGGGCCTGTAACTTTTTGTTCTGGCTATCAGCTACCACTTTTATCAGCTATCAATATATTATCAGCTAAGTGGACCTTTTGCAGCTGATCATGGACCAATGGCAAACAACCTGACAAATGCAAAGAGCCTATCCAGGCTCCTTCCTAGAACCTTTGGCTTTCAGACAGTCCGAAGGGAGAGCTAGGCGAGGCCTCCTCCAGGGTGCATGTGGATGCTGGGGTTCCCATGTACAATTCACACACCTCGGAAGCATTCAGTGGTTGCTCTGGGGTATTCAATATGAACCAGAAATCGAGCATGAAATTAAATTCAGTCAAATCCAAGCATTCAGATTTCTCACTCAGGTAATGACGGCCCATGCTGTCAAATCATGGACTGCCTTATAATTAACTGGCTCCTGTGAGGATTGGCAGCCCTGCCAGGCTGAGCAGTGATCTGGAGTTTGGGCTTTAAACACCTAGTGTAAGTGAAAAAAAAATTCCACAGCCTTCTTATTAAATAGGAAACAATGAAACATGCTCTGTTTCCAAACACTTTTTTTAAAACTTTATATTTTAACTCCCAGCCTATCACAGTCAGCAGCCTTTTCCTATGTGAGTATCCTCCATTTCCCAAGGTATTGGGGAAGAGAGTAAATATTTTCTGGAAATCTCTATTTAGTCACAAAAGGCCATTTTTCTCTCTGCTGTGCAGAACTATAGTCCCCTTTGCTAACCTTCCCAGAGGAGGTCTTTCTGACTCCTGAGGCTCTCATTTCATGATCGCATGGGATTCCTGGCTTCTGTGGTACTCCAGAAAGCCTTCTAGCCAGTACGCCATTGCTTTGGAAAAGAAAACCCTTTAGTGCCCGTACACTTCACGTGGTATGGATGGATAATGACACCCCTCTCCTTCCAATTTGGAGCACCAGTTCACTCATTGTAGATAATTACTGTGACCTATGATAACTTGGTGCAGTGCTAACAAAGGTTAAATGAAAGCTGAAAGAATTAGATTTTCCCATATGGTTCCATTTGGTCTCAAGATTCCATAACTAAAAAGCCAGGAAGTGGCTTTTAGTTTTTCTGGGATTTGCTGAAGGCTTTTAGATCCATGCTGGGTGGCAGGGATGAGCTGTCTGGTGCACATGGATATTGCCTAGAGTTGCAGAAAATGCCATTCCATTCATCTTTTGGGGCCTTGTGACTTGAGATCCTCCACCCTGTCCCTACAGCACTGCGGACTATGCCATGTTCAGGGTGGGTCCCGAGTCTGACAAATACCGCCTGACCTATGCCTACTTCATTGGTGGAGATGCCGGGGATGCCTTCGATGGCTACGATTTCGGTGATGACCCCAGTGACAAGTTTTTCACATCCCACAATGGCATGCAGTTCAGCACCTGGGACAATGACAACGATAAGTTTGAAGGCAACTGTGCTGAACAGGATGGATCTGGCTGGTGGATGAACAAATGTCATGCTGGCCACCTCAATGGAATTTATTACCAAGGTATTTTTTTATTCAGTTGTGAGTTTTTGTGTAACAGCTCTTTTACAGAAGGTAATAGAAGCTGACAGATGAAGCATTATAATAAACACAGTAAGTCTTTTATTTTATAGCTCCTCATTTGAAATCAGAATTGATACCACTCATTATCCAACTGGTATTCTCTTAAATAATAGTATACTTTTGCCTATGGTAGTCACTTCTGCAGGTCCTCCAACTCCCAGGAAGCATCAGTGTTTTGATATTGTACTGAAATTCTCATTATCTGACTGGGAATTTGGGGCTGTGGTGTCTCCTTTAGACCTACCATGTATATGATATAGATGAACTAGCATTACCATATCTGTGCTTGTGGATACATTATTACCCTGGCTCAGCTGTCTAAAAACTGTGTGTCAGACACAGTGGGCAGTGGGCAGTGAATAGATGTCAGGAGAAATGACATGAGAGGCACAGACGTACTAATAAGAGTGAAAAATCATGGAAGCCTGGGTGAAGGGTCTAGCCTGGGGATTGTAGATTCTTGTTTTAGCATGGGGGAGGTGATGGTTTCTGTAAGGTTTGGAACACTGATTTCACTGACCACCTAGCAGTTCCCTGTGGAGAGACTCCAGGGATACTAAAGGATCTTTTAAGAAGTTTTAGAATGAGGCCCCATCTACTGATAAGAAACTTCATGGTGAATGACTTTCTAGAGACTTTCTAAAGCCCTTGACAGCATCTTCCATTAGCCAGACGACTGCATGGCCACACAGTGTCTGACCACCTGATCAGGAATCTGTGGCTCCTACCGTAGTAACCTGAATGATGCAGGATTGCCTCTAGAGAGAGGCAGAGCAGAGGGAGAGAAACAGAGCAAGAGAGACAGAGATGACAGATGGAAACAGAGACAGACAAAGACCGACACAGACAGAGGTGTCCCTGACCAAAAGGGATAAATTTAAAGTATTGGCATGATCACCAAAATGGCTTATTGGCTTTTGGACTCTCTGGGGATGTTTTCAGTTAGAAGGAAATGCTGTAGATTTCACAGTAATCCTAATGGGACTCTAATGCTCTAAGAAAGTGTAAGGTGAAAAAAGACACACTCGTGCATCTCTGACTCCTTGCAGGGGGCACTTACTCAAAGTCATCGACAACCAATGGCTATGACAATGGCATTATTTGGGCGACCTGGAAAAGTCGCTGGTATTCCATGAAGGAAACCACCATGAAGATCATCCCCTTCAACAGACTCTCCATCGGAGAAGGACAGCAGCATCACACGGGGGGATCCAAACAGGTCAGCGTGGAACATGAAGTTGACATTGAATACTGATCAATCATCTGCCTGGAAGCTTTAAAAATAGACATAAAGAATTAGCTATTAACTTCTATTAGTCTGTACAAAGTTCCAATAATTTCCTCAAATGTTCTTCTACATCTTTATATTCTATTTATTAATTTTTGTCTTTCTTAACATGCCCTAGATGGAAATTAAAATCTATTTAAACCATATTTCTAAGTAACTTGAATCAAAGTTATTAAATATCGTTTATTTGAAGGGGAGTTTTGTTTGACATTTTCCCTAAATATTAAAAGTAAAACTACTGTATTTTGTTTATTTTGTGATCAGCTGTAATTATTATTTTTGTTGTTTTTTATTATTTCTTGAGCATTTTTAGTATGTGCTAATAAAATAGGAGAAAATTTTAGAACTTTACCTGTATATTTCATGTATTTTACCTTTACATCATTAATATTTAATTCTTCTTTTTAAACAAAAACAGTTATATTTTTAATATATCTTTTGTTTTATTATATATCCATAGGCTGGAGACGTTTAAAGAACATTTCAAAGCTGATTTGCTTTTTTAAAGGACTTTATCCAAGCAGAGAAATATAATATTTTTCCTATGGGACAATGGACTTTCAGAACCTCACTTCATTTTCAGAGTTAATGGAATCCATGTTGCAAACTCCATTAGCAGTTTTATGCTGGCGATAATTTATCTACATGCATTTCAATAAACATTTTGTTTCCTAAGATACGACATTCGGTGGCTTTTTTGAAAAACCTTGGAAAGCATCACTTTTCCTCAATAACCGTTAGTTGTAGAGGTCACATGTTATGGCTATATAGTATCCAAGCCAAGTGGCGTTGGAGGGAAGGAAAAAGACTGATGCAACAAACTAAAGTGACAACATTTGATGTAAGAACACAAACAGAAGTCACAGAGTCCCAAGCATATAGCCAAGGCGCATCATAGACTGAATACACACTGCTAGAATAAGCTATTGGGAGGTTCTTTTAGAAGAACCTTCAGCTCCAAGCACCTGTAGCCAGTGTATCACAGAGAACTGTTATTGAGAGCAGGGAATCAATCGAGGGACAATCTGCTCTTCTCATGGGTGAGCCAGGAGGTGAACAGAAGGAACCAATTACTTGCTCTAAGTAGGAGTTATTGAGATCCTGGAGGCTTGACTTAGCTTACACATGCTTTTAGGGATCAGCTAAGTCCAGGAAAACTTGCATCAAGTTATTGTGCTGAGTACTTGATTCATTGTATTGAGAAAAGATCCTCAATTCTTTATGGCCAATATCCACTTATAAGTAAGTACATATTATGTTGTCTTTCTACCATACTCAGGATGGTCTTTTCTAGTCCCATCCATTTGCCTACAAAATTTATGATGTCATTGTTTTTTTTTTAAAGATGTATTTATTTAGATGTATTTATTTATTGTTATATGTAGGTACACTGTTGCTGTCTTCAGACAACACCACGAGAGGGTGTCAGATCTCATTATGGATGGTTGTGAGCCACCATGTGGTTTCTGGGATTTGAACTCAGGACCTTTGGTAAAGCAGTCGGTGCTCTTACCCACTGAGCCATCTCACCAGCCCGATGTCATTGTTTTTAATAGCTAAGTAATAATCCATTGTGTGAATGTACCACTTTTTAAACAGAAAAAAAATCAATTCTTGGGTTGAGGGACTTCTAGGTTATTTCCAGTTTCTGGCTATTACAAATAAAAAGCTGCTATGAGCATAGTTGAGCAAGTGTCCTGTGTGATGGTGAAATATCCTTTGGATATATGCCTGGGAGTGGTATAGCTGGGTCTTGAGCCACAGATGCAAAGAAGATAAGTAACAAGGAGCACTCAAAGAGGGACATGTGAATCTCACTGAGAAAGGGATAACAAATGTAGATGGGGAGAGAAGACTGGATAGAGGTGGGTGGTGGGGATGGGAACAGGAGGGATTGGGTGTCGGGAGAATGGAGGAAGAGAGTACTGGGAGCACCATCTGGAATCCGGTGGCATCTCTGGGACAAGCTAGAAACCTAGGGCAATGGAAACTTCCAGGAATGAACCCCACCATCTCCTGCAACCAAGCAAGACTTCTAGTGGAGGGATTGGGAAACCAACTCAGCCACAAAACCTTCAACCTACAATTTGTCCTACCTACAAGATGTGCTGAGGTAAAAGTGGTGCAGAAATTGTGAGAGTAGCCATCCAATGACTGGTCCATCTTGAGATCCATGCCATGAAAGGAAACTCACTCCTCAAATTGTCTGGAGGGCCGGGGCCCACAGACTAGATATCCAGAGCCCCAGGATAGAACCAAACATGACTACTACCATTACTACTACTACCACCACTACTACTACTACTAGTGGTAGTAAAGTCAATGAAATGATTCCTAATGATGTTGTGCTATTCTCTTAGATTTGTGCATAGCCCAACTGTCATCAGAGGTGCTTCACTCAGCAAATAATGGAAACAGATGCAGAGACGCACAGCCAAACATTAGGTGAAGCTTAGGGAATCCCACTGAAGAGGGGAAGGAAGAATTGTAGGGGCCAAAGGGGTCAAGGACACAAGAAAACCTACAGAATCAACTAACCTGGGCTCATAGGGGCTCACAGAGATTGAACCACCAATGGGGGAGCCTACATGGGACTGACCTAGGCCCTCTGCACATATGTTACAGTTGTGTAGCTTGGTCTTCAGGTGGAACACTTAACAGTGGGAGCAACAGCTGTCTCTAATTGCCTGCCTTGCAGTCCAGCTGTAATAGAAAGGAGGTGCCTAGTCTTACTACAACTTGATATGCCATGACTGGTTGATATCCATCCGGCCAGCCCTTTTCTAACAAGAAAAGAAGGAGGAGTGGATGGAGTAGGGGACAGGAAGTGTCAGGGAGGGACTGGGAGGAAAGGTGGAGGGAGAATTGCAGTAGAGATGTAAAATAAAATAAAAGGAAAAAGAAAAGATCAGTTTGGGTTTGGAATGTCTTAATTTCCACAATTTCTTTTCAAACTCCCTCATTTCCTGATTGTTATGACCCCTCATTTAAAAATAAAAAATTCTGTAGAGACATCACTGCAATGCCTGACTCATTAAAATGAGCTCATATGAGTTTTGTCATTCATTTTGAAACCCACTGAGTTACAAAAAGTGGGTAAACTTCAAATTTATACTTATGTGGTTATTAATATCTACAGGTAAATCTTAAAAATTATAGTTTCAAAAATAAGGCATAAGACATACTTCTAGACTCAGTTAGACCATGTCTCTGCAAGTAGTAGACAAGATTAAACACTTGTCTTGATAAATCAACAATAAAGCTTTGAAAGTTAAGCTCAGAGCTTGGGACCTTCTCCAGACACGCAGGTTCCCTCGATGGCTCAGAATCACTGACAGTTATGGTTCACCTCTCTCCTTTATTGTGCCGAACACTGGAAAGCTTCAAAATAGAGAGGCTAAATGCCAAGTGTGCACCCAAGGTTCCACCCCTTAGCTACAGCAGGAAGCTTCCAAAAAGGAAAGTGACTCCATACAGTACAGTGATTGAACTCTCAGTAGCATGTACGACAACCTGGGCTCAGTCTCCAGGGAACACACACACACACACACACACACACACACACACACACACAGCAGTAAAAGTTCTGGTTCCATTCAACTCATATAACTGTAAGGAAGATGTCTGTGTTTGTGTTCACGGGCAAGAAGAATGACTTATTGGCCAAATGGGACAGTTTTAAATATACCTCTGAGACGCTGTGCCTTTCCCCAGTCCTTTACTGTGGCTGTAAATTATGGTCAATTTTAGGACTGTGGGTGTAAACTGAAGAGTTATAACTAGCCAGGTGTGGTAACCTATATTTATAATCTTTTTCTTTTGTTTTGTTTTGTTTGAGACAGGGCTTCTCTGTAGCCCTGGCTGTCCTGGAACTCACGCTGTAGTCCAGGCTAGCCTCGAACTCAGAAATCTGCCTGCCTCTGCCTCCCAAGTGCTGGGATTCAAGGTGTGTGCCACCACAGCCAGGCTTCCATATTTATAATCTTAGCACTTGTGTGCGTGTGTGTGTGTGGGGGGGGGGGGTTGTCTAGGACAGGAAGATCATGAGTTCAAGACCAGCCGGGGCTATAAAACATAACAGGATCTCAAGGGAAAAAGGAATGGGGAGAGAGAGAAAAGGAAAAAAAGAGGAGAAATAAGAGGAAAGAAAATATAAGTATAGACAACTTATCTGAGAGCTTCACAAGATCTTAAATTATTTCACTCTGACTCAAATTAGAACTAATAAAAGTATTTTTGTAGGAGATACCTTGGTTAATTCAGATGCTAAATGTGAAAACTTAAGGGCACATTAAACTATAGGTAGAATGTCTAGCTAACAGTTTCTTATTACTGTGAAGAAGTTCAAGAAGAATGAGGTAGGTTGGCTGCTCAAAGTGCTTGCTATCTGCATCCTCAGAACCAATACCCAGCCAGACTCAGTAGGACATATCTGTAGGGCCATGGAGAGCTAAACAGCACAGATTAAAGAATCTCAGGATGCTCACCGGCCAGGCAATCTGGAGTATGAGATTCTGTCTCAAATAATGTGGGAAGTAAGGAGGAGTACCAGAGGTTGTCCTGGGATGTCCATACATACACCATAGCACATGTACATTACCCTCACTTATAGGACCATACATAAGAGACAGAGAGACAGAGACAGAGGCAGGCAGGCAGACAGACAGACAGAGACATGATAAGAGATAGACACAGGTAACAGATAGACAGTCAGAAAGAGGAGAGAAACGGAGGAGTCAAGGATTTAAAAATAGAGGAGAGTGAGGTGACATGGTAAAGATAGTAAGATAGTTGAAGTGAACGAGGAGCCCTGAGTGAGAGGACTCCACTTCATTCCCCTCTTTGTGAACGTGCTCACCATGTGAGGCAGAAGCTGAAGACACTTGCATTCCTAGCACACCATTCCATTTGGTCTATGCTGGGTCCTTCTCTGGAATTACTGATAATTACTTATTCAGATTCCCTTTTCCACCTTCCCCTTAATGAGCAGTCTTTCTAATAAGTTTAACAAATGATACTTTATTTATTTGCTTTTTTGCTTATCATAGATTGTATATGTATATTGTTATAAGCTAACAATGAAATTTTTCTATATGTCAGTAGTACTAAAGAGACTGGGCCTCTTTATCTGTTATTAGTGTGCATTAAATGCAAAAATTGAGGTCTATATTTCATTTGATAAGCTGATTCTATTGAAGTGAAACCTTTTTGTCTTTTGAATCAAACAAAAATTGGGGCCTATGTTTTATGTAGCTTGTTTGTTTGGCTGTTTGGTTTTGTTTTGTATTTGTTGTTAGTTAGTATGTTAGTTAGTAAGTTAGTTTGTTTGTTTCAGACAGGGTCACTCTGTGTGTATCCCTGGATGCCCTGGAACTCCATAGATCAGGCTGACCCCCATCTCAGAGATCCACCTGCCTTTGCCCACCACATCCAACTGCTTTATGCAGTTTGTTTTTAATTTTACTTATCTAGTAATTTATTTCACTGTATTTTATAAGATAGCACACCTACAATTGAGGAGAACTTTAATAAGAAATGGTTCTTCATCACAAACAGTGTGAGAGTCTCTGAAGTCTTCATTTCTGTTACTTGCCTTTCCTCCCCCTTCTCCTTCTCTTCCCTTTTTCTATTTGTTGGTGTGAACATCCAGCCCAGGGCCTAGCCTATTCTAAAAGAGTTCATCCCCTCAGCCACACCCCTTGTCCTGTTTGGTGGTTTGAACACCCAGCCCAGGACCTAGCCTATTCTAAAAGAGCTCATCCCTCAGCCACACCCCTTGTCCAGTAACTTTGTTGTTGTTTGGAGACCCTTCTCCAACTTGAAATTTTTATAATTTCCCTCTTTAAGTCCAAGAGTTATAACGTGGATGTTACTTATTTTCAAACATAATTTTTTTCAAATACTTTTAATTTAATTTAGTATATAAGTGCCACAGTATGATCTGAGAACATAGCCTTGATGATCTTGATTTGGGGGAGGGCAAAGTTCTGCATATTCTTTTGGGGGTTCTGCAGATTCATGGTCACTGAATTAGTCTATTCCACAGAATGAATCTCCAGCATGATCTATATAGCAGAGGCCTGTTGATTGTTATTTCCCTTAAGAAGGGGGTGGGGGCGGGGAACCGGGCCAAATACAAAGGAATACTTACTAACTTTGCAACCATGAGCTTTGGTTCAATGACATTGGATTGTTGTGGAGTGTCACAGACCCACCCATCGGAGCTACCAGGACAACCTTCTGGGAAGGCTGTTGGCACAGGGTGAAACTTGCTCACTTCAGTTTCATTGGGAAAGACCGAAGGCAGAGAGTGAGTTAAGTTCAGGCTTACGGCACTCACTCAAATCTAACTGGGTCACAGTTGTGTCTCTCAAAGCTAGACACCAGGTCTTTGGCACTGGCTCCTACCCAGCAGGTCAACACTAGATTTTCTCTTACTGGCAAGTGGAGGGGACTCTTCATACTTCTAGGTGTTGACTCTCCTTAAATAAACATGGCAGGGCAGATTCCACTCTGGAGTTATCCAGGACACATAGTTAAACTGTTACAAGAAAAAAAAAAGGAAGAAGAGAGCTAACATTGAGGAGACTTTGGACTGTAGATATTTTTCTTCCTGTTTGTTTTCTTTACATTGCAATGCTGTTGTGAGTGTCACATGACATAAGAGAATGTAGAAAATTGTTCCAACCACAATGACCAAGTTGAGTTGATTCTTGCTGTGAAGATGAGTAATCCTGCATGGCTTTAAGTCCAATAGTCTGGAAGTATGAATTTAAATCATCAATTTTCTTGAGTCATGTTGCATATGATACTCATGTAGCCTAGGCTGGCTTCAAACTTAGTGAGCGGCCAAGGATAACTACTCCTTCTGCCTCCACCCAACCTGAGTGAGCCGCCATACCTGCGGATGCCACAGGGCAGCAAGTTTTCTTCTTCTCTTTTGCTCTTCAGTTTTTAGACTATTGTTTTCGATTTAGAGGGATCTATTTTTGTGTCATGGCAGGAATTTTAGAAAATGTCCTTCCATGTTCATTTCTCTGATGTTTTTCTAAGCACTTTTGTTGCTGCTGTTAAATATTTATCTAAAGACATCTTTTTTTGGTTTTGTTTTTATGGTTTTTTGAGACGTGGATCCCTGGCTGTCCTGGAACTCACTCTGTAGACCAGGCTGGCCTCGAACCCAGAAATCTGCCTGCCTCTGCCTCCCAAGTGCTGGGATTAAAGGTGTGTGCTGCCTTTAACAAATTGGTGAAACCAAGTCAACTGCTCTTTAAAACTGGGTCTCTGACTGAAGCCTTACCAACTTGTATGTTGAGTATGCTAGGCTGTCCCCAATACCACACAATAAACAGAATACAATAGACCTTGACAATTAACCTCATTGCCTTTTGCATGCAATTCCTTGCTTGGAAAATGCTAAGTGCCTTGTAGATACTGATTCTCCAAATTTCAACAGAACATGTTCACAACTGGTAGGCTTTCTGTGTTCATCTTTATCCCTGTGAAACTAGCAGAACACTGGGCTGTGTATTAGACACTTAAGATGAATGATAAGAATGAAGCCACGTTGTCTGAATAAATACACCAATGTTCATATGGATGGCTATACATTTTATCTTTATTTTTAGTTTATGTGTATGGTGTTTTGCATGTGTTCAGTGTCCATGGAGGCCTTAAGAGGGCATCGGATCCTAGGGGACTAGAGTTGAAAACTCATGTGAACCACATGTGCATGCTTGGAATCAAACCCAGATCCTCGGGAGAAGCAACCCATGAGCTTTTAGTCACTGGGCCATCTCTCCAGCTACGTGGTTGTATTTGTGCTTTCATACATATCAGATATGAAAGAGTGGTAAAGCTGAAGAAAGCATATTATAGCTAAATATTTCATTATTAATGCAGTTAAACAAAAAAACTCAGGAGCTCCATTTTTGGATATCCTGTCCAACGCCTTGTAGTACAAACACACACACACTCATAACTACTCAGTGGGAACTTTATTGAAAGAATTTGTATAAAAGACCATTGACATTAATCTGAGTGGAATGGGTGGGGGAGAATATGAATGAATATAACCATTAACCAGCAGTGATGTAAATCTATAATCCCATAGTTTCCCATTTAAGAAGGTTAAGACAGAAGGATCTTGAATTCAAGAGCAGCCTGAACCTGAGCTACATAGTAGGAACCTGTCTCAAAATACCGAGCCAGACACAGTCAACCAGGCATGGTGACACACACCTTTGGTCCCAGCTTTCAGAAAGCAGAAAAGTGGATCTCTATGAGTTTGAAGAAAGCCTGGTCTACAGAGTGAAGCCCAGGACAACCAGTACTACACAGACACTGACTCAAAAAAAGCAAACAAAACAACAGCAAAACCAAGAGACCCAAAGGCCTAGCAGCTCCTCCTCCTCTTTATTACGGTACTAAGTTCTAAAATCACTGAATATTATTCATGCCAATGCCTATTAACCTGGAGAGAGTTCCGTTTTAAAAAAAAAATATGGTAGCATTAAGAATATTAAAAACAAATGTAGGACAAGAGAATCAAGCAATAACCACCTTATTAGGTCCCCTTCTCTCTTCCCTAAGTGTGACTCATAATTATCTCTGTGGCTAAGGAAGTCTCCACTTTCTTATTATAGTTGTAATTTCCAAGAAAATCATCTGGCTGGGCAGTGGTAGCACATGCCTTTTAATCCCAGCACTTGGGAGGCAGAGGCAGGCAGATTTCTGGGTTCGAGGCCAGCCTGGTATACAGAGTGAGTTCCAGGACAGCCAGGGCTACACCGAGAAACCCTGTCTCAAGAAAAAAATCATCTGGAACCAGAGCATTAACAGGTTCTAAAACAAATGCCTGGTTGTCTCTCATATGTGGATCATCGCGCAACCTCATTGTCCTTTCTTAGTAAATAGCTAGGCAAAAACCAAACATCTGTACTAGTTGGGGAATACAGAAGGCAGCAGGTCAAAGACATGAAGCTAGGCACTGCTGACAGCGTAAATCCTTAAGGTAAACCCTTACTAAGTGAATTTAAAGTAAATCCTTACCTAGAAACCGGCAGCTGTTGCTGTCACAAAGCCAAAATCTCCTGTCTCCTGTCTATGGTCAGCTCAAAAATTAGAAAGTGTTTTGTACTTCCCAGCTATGTGTTTGATTGTCATTTTAACCAAGTGTCTCCTGGTGAAGTACCAATACTTATTATTAGGGAAAAGTAAATGCACGCGTTTATATAGATTTTTGTGATGCTGGATGTAAATTCCTGGCAAATGTGTGAATTCTTGGTTGTGATTATTTGCAACTGGTAGAATGATGTCAGTTGCAAAAGGGTATCGAAGTCAAATATTCCCTTCAGAGCTAAGGAAAACAGTACAAATTTCTAGGGGAAAAGCCATTAGCTGGCAAATTATAAATTATGCCACAGAAAATTTCTTAAAATGTTATTGATTTATACATTTGCTGTTGGAAAACCACCCTTTCTGTCATATGCCTTAGAAAATGGTGCTTATTGTGCTTATTTGTAGCTTAGGGAGGCTTCATGGGTTTCTTAGTGTACAAAAGTGTCACAGGGCGGAGAAACACACACACACACACACACACACACACACACACACCCCACCCCTGGCACACAATAAAGAACCAGATCAAGGATGCCTACCCAGGTGCCTATGTGAGGAATCCTAGCACTAGAGAAAAAATGGGGAGCTTTCAGTTACAGGCTACTGGGCCATCTAGGACAATAAAAGGTGCCATTTCTGAGGATGCTGCTGTAACTGTCCTGGATCGCTCTCCATTCTCCTGTTCTGTTGTCTAGTATGATAACGCACCATGAAGAAAAGCAGAGGGCTGCTTCAAAAGCATTTCAGGGCTGCTGCTCTAAGCTGACATGGTCAGAGACAGCCTCACTGAGAAAGAGGAAAAGGAGGAGACAGAAGAGGAGGAGGAAGAGGAAGAGGAAGAGAAAGAGAAAGGAGGGGAAGTGCCTTTTGAACGGATGCTGGAACAGAGTTAGGAAGATAAGTAGGTAATCTGGAGAACAATGGAACAGCAAGGGCACAGTCCTCAGGTGACATCCCTGGAAATGATAGCTTTCAAATTATCTCTGTTAGCTAACTTTCAGGGAGATTAAAGGTCTATTTCCTTCAAGCCCACCTGGTTACTCTCTGGGAATGTCTTGGCTATGCCACGTTCATTTCCTAAAATGAACTTCCTGCAAGCCTAGGAAAATATTTGAGGGGGTTTCCTGTCCATGCCTGACATTTTACTAATATAGCATGTGGGGGTGAATATTTGCCAGGTTACCCAGGAATCACTGCTATCTGGAATCTCAGTGGACTCTAGGGTTTTCTCTGAGCTCTGAAGCCACCTTTAGGAAGCTGAGGAACCAGCCTCAGAGTAGATAGACATGGCCTCAATGAGAGCTTCGATCTGTCTGAAGCAAGCTTCAAATGCTCTGTTTGCAACAGAGCAGGGTTCTCATGCTAGCTTGTTCAATGAGGATCTGGACCTTTTAGAGAGACTATAAAAACAGGTAAAATATTTCAATTTTTTAGTTTCTTATCTAGAGGAAGAAACAGATAGTGCCCCATACAAATGATAAATGCCACAAGTGATACCTGATCTAAGAGAAGACAGAGGAACAAGGGGCTACATTTATTTCAGGTGTCAAACCAGGAGCATGCAGAATGTCCAGCAAATATTTGGGTGCTCAGTAAACACTCAATAAAGGTTAGTGATAGCTGTTACCAGGAGTGGCTTCACATAGGAAGCAGAATTTCAGACAAAGCAGGACTGGTTGCCAGCTAACAGGATACCCTGCTAAGTTTGAATTTCACATGTACAACAACATTCTAGCATATCCCAAACACTGCAAAAGATATGCATACACGAAGGTATATTGGTGGTCTGTCTGAGATTCAAATTTTTATTCAGTTTTTATTCAGTTTACTCAGTTTTTAATTACTAAATATAGCACACTTAAGTCAAAGGCTTCTTTAATTTTATTGAATCATGACTGATATGTAAAAGTTCTATATGTTTGATGTGAAATAACTACCCCTTGGAGCTCATTAGCATATATATCACCTCATTTGATTATCTTTTCCGTTTCTTCTTTTTTCTTCCTTTCTGTTCCCCTCATCTCTCATCTCTTGGCCATCACTACTGTGTCCCAGTCTCTTGAGTTGCACATTTAAGGTTTCACGTGGAAGGGAAGTCACATCTTTTGCTTAGCGTGATGTCCTCAAGGCTCACGCATATTTCCCCAAATGCGTAATTTTCTTCTTCTCACAGGCTGAACAATAATCTCTTGTATCTACCCCTTTTCTTTATCCATTCACCCACTGAATGAGGCTGCTTCCACAGTATGGAGTTGTGAATAGTGCAGCGATATTCTGTTCAAAATCCAGCTGTTGCTTTTTGGGGGAAAACAGAAGTGGGTGGTTGTGTGGGTCACACAGAAGTTTCACTAAGGCCAGAAGAATTGTTCATGGAAATGAAGAGCAGATGAAGAGAGATCAGGCCCAAAGACACAAGGAGGGAAGAAAGCACATTTTCCATGGCACTTCTCCAATCATGGAGCACTTACTCCCAGGCCATGGTAACAATCACTCCTCCAAAGGCCTTGAAATAATTCACCCGTTTGTTGACTAACGTGTAGGCTCTTGTCTTTGCCCCTGTTCTTTAAATGAGGAGACTGATTCACAAGGATGAGCAGTTGACCTTCATACACACGCAAAGCCAGGAAGCTGGAGCTAGGCTTGTGGATGCTGATGTTGGTCACCAGAGGCTACTGTCTTCACCTCTGGGTGGAGGAAAATAACCTGTTTAACATAAGCTTACTGTAGGCTTTCAGGTCATTTTGAAATGCAGACGAACTCTGAATCCTACACATAGTCAAATGTCTCCGCTTCACAGAAGTGATAGCCAGAACACCCTGGCAGCTCTCCTACTTCCTTCAGGTGTGAACATTGTTCATCTTCCCAGCTTCAAGGCCCCCATTTCCTGGAATGTAGAATCTTCCCCCAACTGCTGGCTGCACAATCAAATGCTACTATCTACTATTTGCAACAACTTATCGGAAGCAAACAAGCTACAGAGCATTGAGCAAGAATTTCTGGGATACCGTGGTTATTATGGTCAGAGCAAAGGACACACTGTGAGCTTTGGCTGTTTGAGTAGGCCAGGGGTGATGATTAACCTAGCCTCCTGTAGGTTTAAGTAGGGTAGGAGCCTTGAGTGCAGTCAGTCCTCTTTCCCTTCAGCTCCAGTGCTCCTCATGAGCCATCCTTAACCTCAGAAACCATGCTGTCCCTGAGGGTTGCCTGCCTCCTCCTGAGCGTGGCCAGCACAGCCTGGGTATGTGCCTTCTCTTCTCTCAGTCTCTCGGGAATTTCTTCCTCAAGGACTTTTGATTTCAGAATCTACCAGTCCTTTGTTCTTAGCTTTATAAGTGCGGGGTCAGGGAGGCAAATTTCTAGGGGAGTCGGACAAGTATATGGGGAAATGTGATTTCCAGAGGAAGACCCTAGAGAAACAAGGAACCTTGACATCTGTCATTCAGGCTGATTCAGATGCAGCCTTTTAAACACTGCAGCTGTGTTCTTCAGTATACTCTCACAGTGCTGGGGATTGATCCAGCATAGAGTTCCTCATGCTGAGACCCTTAAATGCAGTGCCTCATGTTGTGATGACTTGCAACCACAAAATTATTTTTTGTTACTACTCCCTAACTTTAATTTTGTTACTTTTATGAATAATAATGTAAATATTTTGGGGAATAGAGGCTTGCCATAGGGCTCATGACCCACAGGTTGAGAAGCCCCAAGCATGCCAGTAAAGCTCTCTACAACAGAGCTAAACTGTCAGCCTCTTGAATCCCCCCACATTTTTGTCTCTCTAAACTCTGGAGACATCATTCTAAGGGAAAAAGGCATTTGATAAGAACTGTTCTCAAGCTGGTAGTTTTGTCTATAACGAGCAGAAGGTTTGGGGTTTAGTATGGTTTGCTTCTAGTTTTTGTTTTATTTGTAATGTTTTAGTTTTGTTTGTAATGTTGAGGACTGAACCAGAACTTTCTGCATGCTGGACCAAGCATTCTACACCTGCAGCCCTAAGAAAAACTTTTTATATCTTTTTGAAGACATAAAAGGAAAAGGACAAATTAATCGCCTTCAAAAATGTGTAGCGAATTCTGAAGACATTAGTCGTGAGTCAGTGTGCTCTTCGGAAGGATTTGTGTTCTTTTCAGATAACTTCTAAATACTGAAATAATTTCCAAAATTAAGCTCAAAAGAGAAAAAGAAAAAAAGAAACCTAAATCAACAGAGTTTCTGACACATTCTAATTTACAAAATGTGTCAACTATGACCAAGGACCTAGGTGACATCCTAATTAGCTACCGAGGCTGTATATTATTTCAGTTGTTGTTGTTGTTATTGGGGTTTTTGGCTCACCATTCAAAAATCTTGATATCAGAGAGTAAAGAATAACACATTTTGGAGGGAATTAAACTAAAATAACCAGCTGAAGAGATATTTCTGGGTAATTTGTACTTCTATTGTCGTCCTTATCTCTTATTATTATGTGCACTTTCTGTCTGCTTTATTGTTGTGCTATTGTATTCATATGATTGAATTTACCATTATATTCTTATACAAAAGGACTCGTTCTTTTAAGTGAATTGTTCTTTGCTGCTTTAATTATGATAATTAGTATTATTTGAATCTTCACAAATGAGAATGAGACCATGTTGACTAATTATAAGGAAAAACTACCCCAAACTAACATAGTGACAGGAAGACCTTAGTAAGTTGGCAGTGCAGAGCAGAGGCAATGAATGCCTCAAAGCCATCTCTACCCATTAGACTAAGAAGTCTTATGGGACAAAATGTATTTCATTCGGTTTATAACTGAGGACTTTTAGCTCTGGGTTTCTAATTATAAGGTGTTGAAAAAATTGCTGGTTGCTGACTGCTGCTTCAACTGTTTGTTATTTTCATTTCAAATGAAAATCTACAATTGCATGATTGTACTACAAAACATTGCCAAGTTTTAACTTCCCACATTTGTGTACTTGATAAGTGCTTGTCTGGATCATGGACCATCTTCAAAGGTTACCATAGAAACCTGAAGAAGAAAGGAGCATGGGTGCAAGAGAGCACAGGTTTTCACATACAGAAAGAAGACTTTAGGGAGAAAAAAAAACTAGAAATTTTCAGCTATCTTCTTGTCTATGGTCATGAAAGAAAAGACAAAGGTGAAATTTAACTGATGCTGTTAATCCAGATCATTTTTTCTTTTAAAACCCCTAACATCTAGCAGATGCTTATCTAGCATCAAATGCAGTTTTAAAAATTCACACCCTTTATCTCCTTTACTTCTCATAATGACTCCATAAAGTAAGTAGAATTTTCATTTGACTGTAAGAAACTGGCAGCCTCTGGGGGCCAGCAACATTAGCTCCTAATGTCTGTTGTTTCTCCCTTGGGGTTTGTGAGCATGACAATGTCTCTTCTGCTGGCTAACATTGTTGCCTCTGCTCCTTTTTGAATGTTTGAAAACCCTTAAAGACGGCAGACAGCGGCAATGGTGAGTTCATAAAAGAAGGAGGAGGAGTGCGTGGCCCAAGAGTTATGGACAGACAACAGAGTCAGTGCAAGGAGTCAGACTGGCCCTTCTGCTCTGATGATGATTGGGTAAGTAGAGAACATGGTGAACAGGGGTCCTTCCTTATGCCCCACCTCTCTATAGATAGATATAGATATAGATGATATAAATATAGATAGATATAGATATTCAATGGGTCCTGGAGGCCCTTCCCCACCAGAGATCATCTAACAGTAACCAAGGTAACTTGCCAAATTAGAGAGAGAAAAATGGAAAGAAAACTAATCCAAGGACATTGTCTAGTTATATTGGGTCTCTGGTGGGATAAATGCATAGGATACCTGAGTAGTTGGACTACAAAATTCCCAGAGCATCATGCAAGACTTAAGCGGACCTTCGTTTTGGAATTCCCCAATGGCCTGTTAACTACTCTTGAATCTGTGGTTACTTGGAAGAGCTGGGGAGGAGAAGCAGCAAAGACTGTGATAACATTCCAAACTTCCAGTAGCTAACAGACCTTTCATCCAATCTCCCCCTCCATTTTCAGAACCACAAATGCCCTTCAGGCTGCAGGATGAAAGGGTTGATTGATGAAGTCAATCAGGATTTTACAAACAGAATCGACAAGCTCAAAAACTCACTATTTGATTTTCAAAAGAACAACAAAGATTCTAACTCACTGACCAGGAATATCATGGAGTATTTGAGAGGGGACTTCGCTAATGCCAACAGTAAGTGGGACATATTTAGTGCTTGGTCTTTCAAACAAGAATGACAACAAAAGTCCCCAATGATAATGTCTGCTGGGAGATACTGTGGTTTTATTTCAAAGCACTTGGTGTGGGAATCACTGAAACTTAAGGAGATGGATGTTATTTTCACAAAGTTAGATATTAGCTTAGATTTTTTAATGTCCCATATTTTTTAAATAAAGAGAGGGGTGGCCATTCAAATAGCTATTCCGCTTCAAATAGCTATTCTATCTTACAGACAGAGTCTCAGAGGTCAAGGGACTCTTAATGACACAAAGTAGAGGTCAGCTCCACATTCCACTGAATCAATTACATCTCCCCCCTGGGACTCACCAGGGCTGGGGCACACTGTGGTTGCTCTGGGGATGAAGAGCAAGTCCATGAAAGTCTCAGCCCTTGCTTGCCTTATTCTGTCCCCCTGAGACCCTGAACAGGTTATGCCAATGGTACAGCACTAGTTGGCAGGTGAGGGATTCTAGTAACACCCAAAAAGCTTAGAAAGGATTTCAAAATTCCATGTAGAAAAAGTCCTCAAAAGATATCAGCAATGATACATTCCAGTCCCATAAATGAAGTTACAATCAAATAATCAGATGTGATTAAACTGTTTACCTCCTGTTATCAAACCCTCAAGTAATTTCTGCATTTATTTGGATTCCTTGTCATGTTAGGACAGTGTGGCTAATACCAGGGATGACTCTTGTGTGGAACAATCTAATTAAAACTTGTAGATTATACATCCAGAGAACAAACCATAATAGAATAAAGAATAATGCGTAGAAATACTTATAAGCAATTTCCTTTTTCTTTTTTATTTATTTCTTTTTAGATTTTATGAGCAAATCAGTGTACAGCTACCTGAACACCTTGCATTTTCCGTTTCAGACTTTGATAACACTTTCGGTCAAGTGTCAGAAGACCTGAGGCGCAGGATTGAGATCCTGAAGCGCAAAGTCATAGAGAAAGCACAACAGATTCAGGTTCTGCAGAACAATGTCAGGGCTCAGCTGATAGACATGAAGCGCCTGGAGGTAAGCCTGAGGACCCGGCCCCAATTTCTCTTTGACTAAGAAAGAAGGAAATACACTAGCCATCTACTCAGTCTCTACTAAATCCCTTATCCACTCGAATAGAAGTGTCTCCACCCTAGGGAAGAAGACAAAAGACCAGAAATGAGAAGGAGATTCTCCCCCACCCCGCCCTTCCCCTCCCCTCGCCCCCCACAAGGTTTTTCTGTGTAGTCCTGGCTGTCCTGGAACTCACTCTGGAGACCCAACTCAGAAATCCTCCTGCTTCTGCCCCCCACCCCCTACCCACCCACCCCCCGCCCAAGTGCTAGGATTAAAGGCATACGCCACCACTGCCTGTGGAGGGAAATTCTTGAAGGGTGAATAGATAAGAGTATTTGAAAAGAACACACTCTGTCCGTCCTGTCTGCCCCCCACAGGTTGAGACCTTGGCCTCAGCATCCTGGAGGCCCTTTAGCCAGAGCTAACAGGCTTAGGGCTGTTCTCCTTCCCCATTCAAATTCTAAAAATGGATCCAAATAGCTCCCATTGCTCAACTTCCATGGCCCTCCACAGCTTCCAGTGAGGATGGCCTGAGTAGCAAAAGACAAAGGGTGGGATTGATTTTTCTGAGAATCAAAGAAGTAAAACCCATTCCCAAAAAAATGTAAACCAACTACCGGGAACTCAATTATTTCAGTAGATATAATTCATTTCTCTGTCTTCCTCTCTTTAGGTGGACATTGATATCAAGATTCGCTCTTGCAAAGGGTCCTGCAGCAGGGCTGTAAACCGTGAGATAAATCTACGAGACTACGAAGGTCAACAAAAGCAGCTTGAACAGGTCATTGCTAAAGAATTGCTTCCAACAAAAGACAGGCAGTACTTGCCAGCAATAAAAATGTCTCCAGTTCCAGATTTGGTTCCCAGCACTTTTAAGAGCCAGCTTCGGGAGGCCCCTCCAGAGTGGAAGGCATTGACAGAAATGCGGCAGATGAGAATGGAGCTGGAGAGGCCCGGGAAGGATGGGGGTTCGCGAGGAGATTCACCAGGAGATTCTCGAGGGGACTCTCCAACACGTGGACCAGGGGCAAAGGCAGAAAACCCCACGAACCCTGGACCTGGTGGATCTGGGTCTTGGCGTCCTGGAAGTGATGGAAATCGGGGCCCTGGGACCACAGGGTCTGATGACACTGGAGTCTGGGGTACCGGAAGCTCTAGACCTGATTCAGGTTCTGGAAACCTTAGGCCTAGCAACCCTGACTGGGGTGAGTTTTCGGAGTTTGGAGGGAGTAGCAGCCCAGCGACAAGAAAAGAGTATCAGACAGGTAAACTGGTCACTTCTAAAGGAGAGAAAGAGCTCCTAATTGGAAACGAGAAAGTCATCTCTTCTGGCACAAGCACCACACGTCGTTCATGCTCTAAAACCATTACCAAGACTGTTATAGGTAACGATGGTCGCCGAGAAGTGGTCAAAGAAGTGGTCACCTCTGATGATGGCTCTAACTGTGGTGATGCCATGGACTTAGACATGACCCACAGTTTTAGCGGCAGTCTTGACGAACTTTCCCAAAGGCATCCCGACCATGCATCTTTTTTTGACAGACACTTTGGTTTGATCTCATCTAACTTCAAAGAATTTGGCAGTAAGACCCAAGCAGGCTCTGATTCCGACATCTTCTCAGCCATTGAGGACCCCAGCTCCCATGTACCTGAGTTTTCTTCCAGTAGTAAAACCTCAGCTGTCAGAAAACAGAGCTATAAGATGGCAGATGAGGCAGGAAGTGAAGCTCACCAGGAAGGAGAAACTCAGACCACCAAGAGGGGCCGCGCCAGAGCTCGCGCAATGAGAGGTATCGACACTTAACTTTCGGGAGATTCCCCTGACCCCCCCTAGATTAAGCTAACCATTTCTGCGAAGTGCTTACCAGGCACGCGGCACCTGTTTCCTAACCTCCTCTAGTATTTTGTTGGAATCTCATTTTTTTTTTTTTTGGTCAGTTTTTCACGCTAGACTGTACGTTCCTTGGGGGCAGGGACTTTGCCATGTGTCTATTTCTGTAATTCCCACATGCCTGACAGTGCAGTCATTTCTCAATAAATACATTTTAAATAAATGAACGATTTCTCCTGAAACTCAATTCTGAGTCTGTTTAGCCGAATTCATTCAAAATGTGTGCGATTGTAATACCCAACCCACTCTCCTTAAGTTTAGTGTGTGTCTCCGTTGACATTTAGGTCAGTTTACAAATTTTGTTCTACTAGTATTGATTGATGAATGCTTAGGTAGCTACCTTTTGATATTAGTGTGTGCAAGTAAGATTTTAAATCCATTTGACGAAAGTTTTCTAAAGGATGAGTATCCTTTACCTGCTAAAAATTACATCTCAATATAGGTTCATCCTTTTCCTGTGGAGGAGGGAAGGGAGGAAGGGAGGAAAGAAGGAAGGAAAGAAGGCAGGCAGGCAGGCAGGCAGTATCTACTTTAATCTGGGCGATGCCTGTCTTTGTATATTTAAATGAGAGTAACTTCCTCCAACCAGCTTAATTTTTTTTTTAGACTGTGATGATGTCCTCCAAACACATCCTTCAGGTGCCCAAAATGGCATTTTCAGTATCAAGCTCCCTGGATCCAGTAAGATTTTTTCTGTTTATTGCGATCAAGAGACCAGTTTGGGAGGATGGCTTTTGATCCAGCAAAGAACGGATGGATCTCTGAATTTTAACCGGACCTGGCAAGACTACAAGAGAGGTTTCGGCAGCCTGAATGACAAAGGGGAAGGAGAATTCTGGCTAGGCAATGACTACCTCCACTTGCTCACTCTGGGGGGCTCTGTCCTCAGGGTTGAATTAGAGGACTGGGCTGGAAAAGAGGCTTATGCGGAGTACCACTTCCGGGTAGGCTCTGAGGTGGAGGGGTATGCGCTGCAGGTCTCCTCCTACCGGGGCACTGCTGGAGATGCTCTGCTGGAGGGCTCTGTGGAGGAGGGGACAGAATACACCTCACACAGCAACATGCAGTTCAGTACCTTTGACAGAGATGCAGACCAGTGGGAAGAGAACTGCGCAGAGGTCTATGGGGGAGGCTGGTGGTACAACAGCTGTCAGGCTGCCAATCTCAATGGCATTTACTACCCTGGGGGCACCTACGACCCCAGGAACAACAGCCCCTATGAGATAGAGAACGGAGTGGTCTGGGTTCCCTTCAGAGGAGCAGATTACTCCCTCAGGGCCGTTCGGATGAAAATCAGACCGCTGGTGGGACGGTCGCTGAAGGAGTAGAAAGTGCGGGCTCTGTTTTCTTTGCTTGGTTGGCTGAGAAGAAAGACCAGAAGATGAAGGTGTCATGGATCTTGTGAACTTTTTTAAAATCCGCAGGTGCTATTCCATTGTTCTTTGTACTGTAGTTAAATGTAACTGAGGTGCATTACTGCTTTGAAAAAATAAAGTTTGACATTTTTTTTTCATCCTTTTAAAAACCCCTATGAGTTTTAAAGCATTTGCAAGGAGATGCACTCCAAGGGATATGCATTCCATCAGGAAGAGGGAGTCAGATTTGAGCTCTTCATGGTCACCCTCACTCAAGGCTGGCCACTTGTTTTCTCAGTCCCAGTCATAAGCTCATTGCAAGTACAGAAGCTAATTTACACAGGAGATAGTGTGGGTTCTAAGCTGATGTTCTGGGCCCAGACTAAGTATGTTCCTGTCCTTGCCTGCCTCGGCTCTCTACAGGCCTCACAGAGAGACTGGCTGGCCAGGGAGCCCCACAGATCCTCTAATCGCTGGCATCACCAGGACGTGGTCACTTCCCCTGGCTTCTTGCATGGTTGTTGGGGAGCTGCATCAGGTCCTCCAGTTTGCACACGACAAGCTCTTTAGACCTGGCCCAGCAGTTTGTGCTGGGGTTTGTTTTCCTCTGTTTCCCCACTGTAGTTACTGGTGACACCGGCAGACCAAGAGCATTTCAACCGCTGCTGCCCTCTCTCCGCAGCAGCAATGGCTGCCTGGCCCTTCTTAAGGCCTTCCAGTTGCTCATAGTATTAAATGATATACTCTTGCTTTCCCAGCTCACTCACGGAGGAGTTTGTTTGAAAAAAAAAATCGCCACCCCTCCCTCAACCACTACCTTAAAAATCCTCTCCCTACTTGAATGTTTATGGATTTATAAAAAAAAAACAACAATTTTTTAAATCATTTCAGTTTAGTTTATTATATTCATGATTATCAACATCATCTTATGATATATGATAACTCCAAATTCCACTCTTGGCTTGCTAATTGTAAGGAAACATTTTAACCTTTACCAAGAGTAAGTACTGAATTTGAGGATTGAACTGGGGGCGGGAGTAGTAATCACTGTTGTGTCCCTTCTGAAAACGCACCTACTGTGCTGTAGAGCTCCAGGATTATAGCTCCTCACTTCTTAAGGGAGGAGACTCCATTAACCTTCCCTTGAGGAACCGAGAGGGAATGGACCCGTGAGCACATTGTTTTAGGAAACAAGATAACCCTCACCACAGAGGTTAGAAATTATCCTCTGGGCCCCTTGCCTGATTCTAATCTGATGGAGAAGAACTACAGAGTGTAGGCTAGTCAAGATACAGGAAGGCAGAGCTACCCATTCCCATCTGGGAGAGGGAGAAGAACTGACGAATTTCAACATAAATCAAGCCAGCATAGCACTGCAACCTGTGTTCTAGAGGTGGCCTAGCAGAGCTAACCTATGCTCCGGGGGTAATATAGCAGAGTTAACCTAAGCTATGGAGGTAACTTAGAAGGGCTAACCTGTGCTGCTATAGAGGTAACCTAGCACAGCTAACCTTTGCCACAGGGGCAAACTGGCAGAGGATTCAAAAAACATGAATAGGCCCTTCAAATGCGATGTCACCCACCCTGTCCTGAGCACCAAAAAAAAAAAAAAAAAAAGAAAAAGAAAAAAGAATGCTATTGCCACTTCTCCAAATGCACACTGGACACACAGGTGGAATCTGTCCAAAGAAGGTGTCACTGGCCAGTGAGTACAGCCAACAGCCATGATGCATCGTAACATTATAACCAAGCCTGATTAGGAAGTCCCATGTCAGGCTGAGTCATAAGTATTTCCATGATCTGAGAGCAGGACTAGCACACTTTAAATCCTCCACTAGCTGGGAGTAAGTGGATGACTGTATTTTCAGCACTCGGGAGTCGGTGCAGCCTGGTCTACACACCAACTCCCATGCCAATAGATAGAGGAGAGATCTTAATGAATGAAAGGGGTCAAGAAACAAAAGTGTTTCAGAGACACACAGCTTCCTGCTTACTGAGAAGAGTGTGTGTTTAAGTCTAAGCATTTGTCTCCAAGGTGACCTCAAACATGAAGCCCACTAAAATGTATGTGAAGAATAGGACACACAATCACCTCGGATGTATATGTTTATGTATGTACATGTATGTATATGTAGTTATCATCCCCAGAGATTGCAGTGCACACTGATATTAAACACTCACCCATATGTATCAAAGCTATAGAAGATTCCTCTCCATCTCTATGAAATATGGGTTCAGAAAAGCCCAGTGTTGAAGGAACTTAAATGTTCTAAACGCCTAAGGCAGCCGTGCCTGGGGGACATTGGCAGGCCTTTCACAAGGATTGCTGCACTTGGTGGTGTTGGAGGAGGCTGAGGAGCTCAATATAGGGAGGAAGTACCCACTTGATACTCCGTACCAAAGTTGACAAGTGTGAACCCAACCATGTCGGCAATATTCCAACCATAGTTTTCAATCATGAACTAAGGCTCCTTATTGGTTCTTAAACATACAGTGAAACAATAAAATGACTGTCTGAAGCTGATATCTTTTATTGTAAAATCAAAGTTAATTTGATTTAATGTTCCTTAATCAGGCCCAAGAGACGGCTCAGTAGGTAAAGGTGCTTGCTGCTGAGCCTGATGCTCTGAGTTCAGTCAGGGGACAGAAATGGTAAGGGAGAACGGAATGGCTCAGGTTGTCTCTGACTTCTGTACGTGCACTCAGATGCACATATATACATAGTAGTTTTTTAAATGAACAATCTACAAATTGTCTTAGAAACCTGAGTGACTGTGACAACTTTCCACATAAACAAGCTGATGGTCTAAGTTTGATGCCAGGAACCCATGTTTATAATCTCAGCATTTCTCCTGTGAGATCAAGAGACTCATTCAAATCCTCCTGGCCTAGCTAGCATAGACTAAGCAGTATGGCAGCATGAGAGAGACCCTGAAGATCTCTCAAGGCAGATGGAAAGAGTTTTCTAAGACTTTCCACACAGGCCATAGCATTCTCAAGCTCTTATCCCTCCTCTCTCTCTCTCTCTCTCTCTCTCTCTCTCTCTCTCTCTCTCTCTCTCCCTCTCTCTGTCTCTCTCTGTCTCTTTTTGTCTCTGTCTCTTTCTGTCTCTCTCTCTGTCTCTTTCTGTCTGTATCTCTCTGTCTCTTTTTGTCTCTGTCTCTGTGTCTCTTTTTGTCTCTGTCTCTTTCTGTCTCTCTCTCTGTCTCTTTCTGTCTGTCTCTCTCTGTGTCTCTGTCTCTGTCTCTCTGTCTCTCTCTGTCTGTCTCTCTCTCTCTCTCTCTCACACACACACACACACACACATACATGGTGTATTAATAAAATAAATCTAGATTAAAAGGCAGGAACACCACAAAAGTTAAATGTCACTAACATCATAAAGCTCTATTACTAGCATCACACGGCTCTTAATGCTCCCTTATTGGCCACCTTCCTAAGGCTTATGAAAGAACTGCACAGGACTGTTCTGCTGTAGACGGTGTCTTTAGTTCCTTGAAGTCTCCATCTCTTGCTTCCAGATACATGAGCAGTCTTCATGGGTCAGGACAACTAAGAAGCAAGAGCAACAGTACAGAGCAGCAGGTAGCATCCTTCCCATGGTGTGGTCAGTGAAGAACATAGCCAAGGAAATAGTCTCCTAGGGTGGGATGCTGCTGGGCGTCTAGGAGGCTGTGTGGCAAGGCCCCATGTATCAATGAGAAGGCAGGGAGATACACTCCACATTGTATCTGTAGGGAAGACACATGATGTGAGATCTCAATGCACATCTATAAGCATAAAAAATTTCAATGCACCATTTTCATAAAGGAAAATATCAGCCCTTTGTGGCTGAACTTCACATTAACTGAACTTCATTTGCTTGGAAACTACCTGTCAACTTGAAAATAAACCTATTTCTTTCTCCTTATCCTCAAAACAGGAGGTAGATAACCAACCAGCCAGCCAGCCACACACACACACACACACACACACACACACAAACATGTATGCACACACAAAACAATAAGAAACAAAATACAAAATTAAGTTTGGATGGCCTTATTTGTTCTAAGTTGCTTAAAATATATAGATCAATATAAACATATCCACTGTCCACAAGTCTGTTTGAAGTGACAAATGACACAAATGACGAAAGAAAAAAGAAAAGCCACATTCCCACCAAAGTCAAGTAACCCACATTCCCTGAACATCCTCCACTATCTAGATCAGGTTGACCCATAGGTTGAGAAGACAGAGCCCACAGTGGGTGGTACCATTCCCTTGACTGGGTCCTGGACTGTCTAAGAGAGTGAGCTAAGTACTTGAAGCATGCACCTTTCTCTGCTCTTGACTGTGATTGTGATGTCACTGTTTAAAATTTCTACCACTTTGACTTACCTGTTGTGATGGACTCTAACCAGAAACTGTTTGGACCCTGTGAGTTGCTTTTCATCAGTACAACAAACGAAAGAAACTAGGGCACTTAGAAACTCCTTGACAGCCATGGTAATAATACAAGCTCTTTGTAGGTGATGGACTTTACATAAAAACAATTTCTGAGATGTACTTGATTTATTCATTTATTTATTCATCTGCTACAGCACAAATGACTTGGGGATTTTGTTTGGTTGGTTGGTTTTTGAGACAAAATCTTGAAGAGTCTCTGGATATCCTGAAACTCACTACATAGGCCCAGCTTGGTCTAGAACTCACAGATTCACCTTTGTCTGTCTCCAGACTTGCTGGGACAAAAGGCATGGGCTACCACACCCAGCTTGATGGCTTGTTTTTAACTGGATGTTTCATAAATCTCATAAATATCTGAAATTAATTGAAGGCAAGGGCAAAGACGGCCTTAAATATCACAGAGGAGACTAGGATGAGGAATTTGCATCTGGGAAGTCAATTTCTTCCAGGAAAGCTGGGCACCGTGTCTTTTTCTCCCATGTAGTAAAGGCCAGTAGATGTGAAAACAATGGCCAGGTTTCCATTGGAAACAGCTGAGCAGAGGGCTTGTCAGTCAGCTCATTGCTGAAGGGGGACGACTGTGATTACAACAGAGAAGTCTGGAAAACATTTGCTAAGCTCACCTTTGACTCCGACACAGAGGTCCCTGACCTCAAGGTTGCACACCTACACAAGTGGTTGCAAAATTGTGCTAGGTGTCCCCTTTGTGGAGATCCAGCAAACAGAGCAAACAGTTGCTGGGTATGGGTGAAGGACACAGGGATACTCATTAAACTGTTCCTGAAACTGGTTTTATGTCTAAGCCTTTCAAAACAAAAAATATTAAGGCAAGAAATAAATATAAGATGGACAACAAAACAGCAACTGGCTAGCAAATAGTGACATGCCACCCTTGGATGACATTTGCCTGAGAAGAGAAGAAGGGCGTGGTTTTAGAACTATAGTAACTGATGGGTACTCTTCAAAGGAGTTAACTTTTGGAATGAGAGAAGCACAGGAACCTGACAGGTAAAGGGAATGTTACCTGGTTTTAACCTTTAGAGACACGTAAAGCCCAAGTTCCCCCTACCGCAACTTCAAGAATGGCTGTGAGCTCAACAGTGCTTCTTGGTCACCATCTGCATCCAAACCGCACTAGATCACAAGGGTGAGCAGAGTCTTTAATAAATACAAACACCAGTAATTCCGAAATCTAGCTAGGGAGCAGAAACGCTTGAGGGTGTTTATTGAAAAGCAGAAAACCACAAAGAAAGAAAGAAAGAAAGAAAAAAGCCGGGCAGTGGTGGCACATGCCTTTTAATCCCAGCACTTGAGAGGCAGAGGCAGGCAGATTTCTGGGTTCGAGGCCAGCCTGGTCTACAGAGTGAGTTCCAGAACAGCCAGAGATCCTGTCTTGAAAATAAACAAACAAACCAACAAACAAAAAACAACAAAAAAAGTATAGCAGAGGATCTTTATAATAAATTCAGGTTAGCATTAGGAAATTTCTGTTTTTAAAGAGCCTGTAGATTAAGGTGGGCATGGTGGCATGGGCCTTTAATCTCAGCACTACTTGCTAGATAGATTTTGCACGTGGCAGGATCCACCCAGGCTTCAACCTGCTCCTGCTATTTGAGCACTAAGAACTGACCATCAGATCAGGTGTCTGCTTTAGTGAGATAACTGTGGCTTTTCTTTAGACTCTAGGGAGTTCTCCCCCCTCTCCACCCCCACCCCCGTGTTTGCACAGGGATAGAGCAAAGGTCTGAGGACTATGCTTTTCTACCTGCCTTAACTCACAGAACTTTTTGTACCTTCAAAGTTCCACTGCCAGGTATTGGGCGTTTTGAATGTCCTTTTGTGTCTGTGTGTGTGTGTGTGTGTGTGTGTGTGTGTGTGTGTGTGTGTGTACTAGAAAAACAACATATAAAAAAGGAGATCTCGAAGGCCTTGGCAATTTTTGGGGTTTATTCATTCAATGTTTAGAAATTACAAGCTTTTCATGCTGGAATACAAGTTGAAAAAAAATGCCTCTTAGGGAAGCAAAACAGATGGCTGGCTGGTATTCATTGTCAATATGTGAGCAGTTTCCTGAGGCTTTTAGAAAGTTCTAGGAGTGAATAGTTGACAGGGGTCAGGGGGCTGGGAAGTGTTCAAAATCGACAGCACTTTGTCAGATTTGGTAGGGGAAACACTGCTTGGCCTGCCCAGGGAGGTAGACACAGGAATGCAGATCCACATGTTTGGGCATTGTTCCCAAGAGTGGGATTATTGGATCACCAAATCAGTTCTCTTTTTCATTTTCTAAGGAAGCTGTGTCTTGTACAGTGGTCTCTTTATTCTATATTGTCACTAACAACAAGATGATAGCAAGTGTAGAATGGGGTAGGGAGAAGGAGAAATGTTGATGTATGTGACATTATAGTACTGAGGGAATTCTAGTGATCCTCTGTAGACAGGAGTGCAGGACTTGTGTACTTAGAAATGACTTCATGTCAAGTGTTGGTACTTTAAGACAATGAAACAAACGAATGAACGAACAAAGGGACACTAGGAGAGTTTAAGAAGTGATGGATGTAATAATGCCATGTGGGCATATATGCAGTGTAGAAATCTGGGTTTAGTATAACTAATACAAACATATGTAGACAGTTCTTTGGTTAGTTTTGTTTACTCTCTCTCTCTCTCTCTCTCTCTCTCTTCCCCCCCCCCGTGTGTGTGTGTGTGTGTGTGTGTGTGTGTGTATTTGTTGTAGAACTGGGAATCAAACTTGATACTTTTGTTTTGCATATAAATTATAATTCGATGAATGCATTGAAAAAATGAGATTTAAAGGACCAATTTGTACTGGAATGATGGAAATACCTAGTGCCAAAAATGTAGGTGTATGATGAAAGGAGCAGGAAACAGTCATGAGAGCCATTTAGGATTATTTTTGGCTCCAACTACAGGATTTGGAGGCAAGGCATTCGGTCACTGATTGTAGGTAGCTAACTTTAAGCAGGCAGGTGAGCTGGGCAGAGTTGGCTGTCTTTTGGACAATGTAGAAGATATCAGCATGTGTGGTATAGTCTCCAATACACAGAATCCATGGCTGCGAGGCCAGGGAAAAAATAAAGGAACAAGGCGGTAAGAGAAAGCATTGCCAAGAATCAAATTAATCTTACGTAAGTGAACACAGAGAAGCTGGGACTCAAGACACTAAACAGGCACAAAACAGGCAGCCATGACAACAGCAGGGCAGGAGCACTGAGCTGGGGCTCACTGAACAAGTAAGTGTTGCAAGGGGTGCCATGGGAAGAGGCAGAAAGGATAGAAAAATCTACTTCCATGTTAGTGTCAGCTTCTGTATAACTACCTAAACGAACACTCTATCTGAGGGTGATGGGCAAGCCTGGCCTCCTAGTTCACCATTTCCCTGGGGAGAACATGACAAGGACTTCATCGAATGGCTTGCTTGGACTCTGGCCTTGCAGTCTTCCTGAAAGGCAGAGCAGTTGCTTTCCCATGAATCAGCAGGACATTTGACGCTTCAACTGTCCAATGCCAGCTCACTAGATATTTGAACTTGTACATACCTTCCTGCCCCACAAATTCAAATCCTGACGGTATGGATCACAAAATAAGAAAACATTCATTCATTTACAACGGCAGAGACTGGTTTATGTAAGAAGTCTGTTAGAAAGACTTTTAGTGAGACACCTTACATGAATAAGGATTTTTGAAACCAGACTCATAAACATCAACTTTCGTTTATGTAACACTTTTGTATAACAGGATGGGGAGAGAGGGTGCTTAGCCTGAAATGTTCCACAATCAGATGGAATCAACTGACTATTTATCACCATCCTTTTTATTAGTTCTCTGCAGGAGAGGTAAATGAAGAATATAAATGAGGGCTAGAGAGATGCTCAGAAACGAAACCTGACTTCAGTTCCCCACAACCGCATCAGGAGGCTCACTGCCATTGCTACCCCAACTCTGGGAAGATCTGACCCCTCTGGTTTCTGCAGGCACCTGCACTTGTGCGCATGTACCCACACACATTTCACATAGTTAAAAATAATAAAAAATTAAAATTTTGAAATGAAAAGAATACAAAGGAAATCCTTGTGCTGTTGTTAATGTCTTTATCTTATATGGTTCCAAAAGACACACACTCAACCATCGTTTTGAGCTTTAGTGGATATAATGTATCAAAGAAAATTCCAATAACATAATGTAAAAAATGTCAGACGCGGAAGAACGAAAGTCTATGCTTGGGGGACTATTGCTGTGGGAAGAAGGGCCTGATCTTCATAGATATCCTCCTCATTGAGTACCACGATCCCTTCCAGTTCATCCACACCATGCCATCATCTGTGCCATGCTTGGACATGTCCCAGCTGTAAAGGCCACCCCAGTAGTATCTGCCATTCGGATTGGCCGCGTGGCATCTGTTGTACCACCATCCTCCACCATCTTCTTTGGAGCACTGCTTTCTTGGATCCGCAGTTACCCTGAAAGGAGATGTGCTTCAGTTACGATCCATACAAATATCACCGTCAATTCAGTTCTTTGGGGAGTACCCACATGAAAGTACTGGATTCAACTGTGTGTGGAACTCTTTCCCTTGAGTCCTGTATGCAAAGCCCACATGCAGCAAAGTTCTTCTCTGCCCCCGAGCATGAAAGGGGAACAGCTGGTCTATCTGGCCAAATCATGAAGGGACTGAATTCTTTTACTCTGCAATAACTTTTCTGATACTGTAGTACGGGAGCCACTGAGATAGGAAATGATAGCCTCAGCAGACGTGTTAGTGAATGAAAACACAGATGTTTATATAGAGACACAAAACTCAGAGTTGTGTTCTAGTTACGGGTCTATCCTAAGGCTGGCCGCCTTAGGGTAAATTCATATCTCTACATTTCATCTGAATGATGAAACTAGCAGTGTCTGCTTTAAAGCTGGGATGGTTTCTATTGGTACATAAGTTGTTCAGAATGGGGGCTGCCTGATATACTTTAAGTGTCCAAGTCTGGGCAGCTGTTTAGAATATTCAGTGCACCCACAGTGCTAGGCAGTGGCATTTGTGGGGACTTTCAAGATAGGAGCTAAGACCTCAGTGCTTACCAGCCGTCGTTGTCCCTGTCGTACGTGCTGAAGAACATGCCATTGTGGATGGTCATGGTTCTGTTCTCCCCCACCAGCTGAGAGGCCCCATCCATGAGGGCATTTCCAGCAGTCCCTTTGTACTTGTTCACTGAGATTTGGTACTTGCTGGCCTCGTTCTGCACCGTGAAGCCTCCATAATGCGCCTTCACCTTGTCTCCTTTCCAGTCCTCCATCTCGATGAGAAGTTCTGTGGGTCCCATCCTGGTGAGCTGGCTAATCTTATCATTCCCAAGCCAATATTCACCTAGACAGAATGGATATAAAACGTCAGCAAAAGTGGAGGCTCTGGCAACCAGGCACTGTTTTCCCCCCCACACCCCATCTTTATCTGCCACGTTTAAATGCTTTCACAATTATTTAGTGTGTGCATGTGTGTGTGTGCACGTATGTAGTTAAATTCTTACTAGCACCCTAACAATGTAAAAACAGACTCCCTGTCCTTGATGTTTTTAACTGAGAAAATACCTCATTAAAACAGAAGAATTTGACTTTTCACTTGCAGCCTTTACCTGGCAAGCCACAGTACTTCTTCGCGTCTTCATTGGTTGCAATATTTCCAAATCCTTTTTTGTATGGATCCCATTTCCTTCCAAAGTCTACACTGCCATCCTGACGGTTCTGTATGACTGTCCATCCTTTAGTTGAAAGAAATAAAATTAGCCTAAGGTAATTAGTAATACCATTACTCTGAAAGGAAAGTATGAACTTACTGCCAATTTTTTTTTTTTTATCTTATGCCTCCTTATGGTCCAGTATCCAAGTAGATGTGATAAGGAAATAAGCATAATGGGAGAACTCTGAAAATATTTGGAAATATCAAGTGTTGCATGGCACCTTAATGCATGCATCAAGGTTCTTTCAAATCAAGTGGTTCCTTGCCATCTGTATTGGAGCTCAGCCCTGTTTCCTGGCATCCAGGATGCTTACAGAATGACAGGTCAGCCATTGAGCATCGCTTACCTCCGTTTTCTGTTTTCATGTCGCAGTATACTCTGTACGGCTTGATGGAGGTGTCAGGCTGGATGAGATACATTTCGGATGTCTCACCTCCCTTCCTAATGATCTCCTCACACTCTGCAAGAATAGGATGATGCATTATGTTCAGGGACAGTAACAGAGCCTGCAGCTATTCACTCTTGAACATAATTGATTGTTCCACTGAGTACAGAGGACTGTTTTTATCACAAACATCTGAGCATAATGTTCTAGGAGTTGGACCTTCTTTTTTACGGAAAATCAAACTAAGTTTTGAAGAATTCTATCACGTGAACTACAGAGCTCCTTTTATCTCCTGTTCCTACAAATAGAGCACACAGGATGAAGAAATTTCTCCATCTTTCTAAGGCCCAGCTATCTGTTCACACAAGCATATGCATACATACATTAGAGACCCCTGCTGGGTGTTGGTGGTGCACACCTTTAATTCCAGCACTTGGGAGGCAGAGGCAGGCGGATTTCTGAGTTCAAGGTCAACCTGGTCTATAGAGTGAGTTCCAGGACAGCCAGGGCTATACAGAGAAACCCCATCTTGAAAACCCGAGAGAGGAAGAGAGAGAAAGAGGAGAGAGAGAGAGAGAGAGAGAGAGAGAGAGAGAGAGAGAGAGAGAGAGAGAGAGAGAGTCCCCTAGAATGCCCACCCTCATTATATTCTAATCTGCTCAGCAGAACCGGGTAGAGTTGTCAGTCAAGGCAGAATACAACATGCCCAGGATATAGCTGTGATATGCTAGAACATCATTATTATATTATATTCTGTTGGGGGAAAAGCTACTCTGCTCACTTTTAGTCCCTACATTTAAAGAAGTTTAGATCTTCTGGAACTCTATGGAAATATATTACTAACTAGTTACCTTTCCCAGACACCACTGGGATGTTGCAGCTGACGGTGCATGGAGTGCGGCAGTATTCCATTTGTGCTGAGATGTCAGATTCCAATTTTTGTATTTTGCTTCTCAGGTCCTCCAGGATTGAGCGGAGCACACGGAGATTAAGGGGGATATTATCATTTACAGTCTCGTCAATATATAATCTCTGGTCTTCCAGAATGGAGGAATACTCATTTATGACATTTTCATTATCTGGAAAGCCAAAATGATGCAGGAGTGGTCAGCATTTTCGTCTATAAAAGGATATCTAGCTACATAAATATGATTTTGATTCTCTGAGAGTAAACAAATATACTTTGGGGTGCCATCAAGCAATTGTGACTGCTGAACTTTAGAGGAATAGTTTTGTTTATTTGTTTCATGGCATGTACAAGTTGGCATGCAGCCCAACTACACCTCTAATGATTTGCCCTAGGTACAAGCTAAAGATTGTATATGGTAAGAAACACAAGTCATGTCTTCCTTTGGGGAGCAGTACTGAAGGCTCCATCTCAACATAGAGCATTGTAGAGCAGAGGCAGCTGGCAGTCCCACACCCTTCAAGTACTGCAAAGCCTTAGGATTTGCAAGAACACTTCTGAATTATTTTGATTCCTAAATGTCTACCCTTGGGTGAGCTGCTCTCTAAACAGCTTGTGCCATGTGACACCCCAATTGATTCCCACTCACCAGGCCTGTAGCCCTCAAGACTTGCATGCCAGATATCATTGCTTGCAGATTAATGTCACACTGATCATTCTCATGTTCAAAACCCTCAGGTATTAAATACCTTACAAATACTAAGTTTTTATCCCATGCATATGATCTTCTGAGTCATAAGTCAAATGTTTAATCTACTGAAAGTAAGAACCCACAGTGACATTTCTCAAAGAAAGTCATTGTAGTGAAAGTGGCACCAAGACAAGCACACGACTGTATCTACACAGCTAACAGTCTCAATTTTATAAATGAGTTAGGTAGAGCCCCCCTCCCCCAGGATGGCTACCTTTAACTTGTGCTTGCTTCTTTTTCCACATGTCTTTTAGCAGAGTCAGGTATTGAAAGGTGACGGAGGAGGTGTCAGAAACAGACTGTATGTTCTTATTTAACTCGGCAATATTGTTCTTGATTGGCCTTTCCTGGTTTATCAAAGTTTGTTGCAATGTACATCCTGTAGGACACAACACTCCCTGTCGACAAAGAAAATAGCAGGCATTAGAGTGGTAGATATTTGTTAAAAATGTACGTTAGGGAGACTTTTGTGATCTCATGAGTCAATTAAAAAACTTGATATTTCATGTTCTTCATGGAAGATCAAAACTTTAGAGTTGTCAGTTGCTCATAAAGAACAAAAATGGTCTTTAACACAGGGGAAGAAGGGGGATGGAATCAGGCTATGAAAATTTTACCTACCCCAAAGAAGGAAGCAGGCCAAATACAAAAGTAAAGGCAATGCCCTATCATTATCTCGGGTCCAGACCCAAAAGCCCAATACAGGAAGGGTAAGTACAAAAAAGGGGACTCTATGGAGTTCATATTTTGAATTTTAATTCTTTTTTTTTATTTATTTTATGTAAGTATACTGTAGCTGTCTTCAGACTCACCAGATGAGGGCGTCAGATCTCATTATGGGTGGTTGTGAGCCACCATCTGGTTGCTGGGATTTGAACTCATGACCTTCCGAAGAGCAGTCGGTGCTCTTCCCTGCTGAGCCATCTCACCAGCCCTGAATTTTAATTCTTAAATATGCAAACTAGCAAGATAGAGATGTTGGTCCATGAAATATTAAGTTTTTTTTTTTCCTGCACTGGAAACCCACCCTACAAAACCCACGTATGCCCCTACCATGTCTGAGTCAGCATGAAGGCAGCCTCCTGCATCAGGGGGTCTTCGTTCCACTTTCTTCTGGCTGGCAGCAACCTTGGCTGGTCGGGCTCGATAGCCCCCTCCACTGATAGGAGGAGGGGCAGGTCTTAGGCTAGGAGGCTCTTCCTTTCTCCTGTCAACGGGTCGATGACCACGGGCTTTTAAGTCATCCTGTGCGCCACGGGCTTTTGAGTCATCCTGTGCGGACTGGGCAGGACCACAATGCAAGGTCAGAGAAGCTGTGAGAGGTAACAATTTCACACTCCATGCTTTGTAGCTCAGGTAGCACAAGCCTGACGGTTTGCTATAGGGCTCTCCACTGGCTCCATCTCCTTCAAGCAGATGGAGGACCGAAGACACACAAAGCTACTGCATAAAGCTAAAGGAAGTTTTGTAAGGAAGGGGTGGGGCATGGGGCTAAGACAAGTCGACTCTAGATTGTGAAATTTAAGCTTTGGTGCACACAGAACTGTCAGGAATCTAGATGATCAGAAAGAATGAATATTCTCATCCCACCCGGTAAGTAAATTCCTCCAGTTGGTAACCATTTCCCCAAGTTTTAACTTTTATAAATTGATGATCAGGTTGAGTCTTATATAATCATATTTGAGACGAGATGGTCTACTTAAAGAAAAACTATTAGTCATACGACAATATTTGACCCTAACATGTTATAGAGAATTAAGATGGTGTGGAGTAAGGTATTGCTTGGGTTCCAGTCTTGTCATGCACTTTGCCCAAGTTACTTTACTCATGACTCAGTTTTCTCATTCAGAAAATAGAAACAACCATGGCTTGTATCTCCTTATGAGATTATTGTAAAGATTTTATTTCTAACCTGTGATACCTTCAGAATTAAACTTGGCTCAAGTTCTTATTACTATTTTCATTGTTCAGATACTTCACTGTTTCAATTTTCAACAAAATTATTTGTTAAGCTATTCTCTTGAAACCACCTTCATCCTTTACCAGACATAATGCTATTCCCACACTTAAAGTAGCTTTCAGAGTTTACGGACTGCATTAAAGATTATTTGCTAATTTAAAACTTCTTAAAAAGATGGTCAAGTGGAATAGGTGTGATCCTATATGAAGGTTGACGTGGATTAAATATGTTAACCATTGTTTCAATAGTTTTGCTCTGAGGGTTGAATTTATAGATGAAGAAGCATCAAAACCTGGAACAGAGCTCTTTTGAAGTTGTGTGCATCTAAGTCATCGCACAATCTCTTGTAGTTGTGTGCAGTTGTGTGCATCTAAGTCACACCACATGAGCTACATTTTACTCCCATTTGTTCATTAAGTCATTACATTATTTTATATTTGGGGGGATGAGGAGATCGAAACCCTGATAGTCTGGCTGCAATCCCTTTCTTAATTACTAATTAATCTCTCCCCTCCCATTTGCGTGTGTGTAGGTAAAGGTATATATACTCCTATATTTTTAATGGGTGAACATTCATGAAGATATACATATTTCATATTAAAGCCACAGTCTTCATCAGAGCTTGTCCACTCTAACACAAACTTAATGAAATGTGATCTTTGTTCACTGCAAATACAATTATGAAAAAGGAAACGACTGGCTTGTTTGCTTTAGAATGCTGTTGAGGTTATATGGCTTCACCAGAGAAAATAAATGACAAATACTGAAAGAACCAATGGGGACAAACAGGAAATAGCTATTACAGAAATAATCAAAGCCAAGAAACCCACGTGGGAGCTTAACCTAAAGGATTAATTAGTAAGAACCTGAAAGCACTTTTGAAGTAGTTTATGAAAGTGTACCTAAACATATCCTTTACACCTTTCTTACCAAACTCAGGTACTTTTCTTATTTGTATGATCGAATAATCTGAATGCTTATTAACTCTTCAATCTCAGTGGTCCACAGTAAATCAGCTCATTGCAATGCTGACGTGTACTCTGACTTCTACTGTACACGATACACTACAGTTTCATCCAGATACATTCAGTAATAGAATTTGAACTATTTTCTTAAATGTACTTCTAATTTTTTATGACATCAAAATAATGCTGAAAAGAAGTTGGTAAAAATAATACTTGGGCTGAATATGGCAGCTCAAGTCTGTAATACGAGCAATGACAAGGCTGAGATAAGCCAGGTAGTCCATGTCTTTAATCCCAGCACTAGGGACTTAGAGGAAGGCAGATCACTGTGAGTTGGAGGCCAGCCTGGTCTTACATGGACAGTTTCAGGACAGCCAGAGCTACACAGTGAGACCTTATCTCAGACAAATAAACAAACAAGTTGAGCAGGAGGACTGGCACAAATTTGAGGCCAATTGAAGCTACAAAATGAAACCCTGTCTCAAAAAAAAATAATAGATAAGGAACGTGAAGAAAACCACTTCTACATGTGAGAAGATTATGCTATATATCAACAACAACAAATACTGCCTCTGTTATAATGTTTTAATCTGAAAACACCCAAATTTCATTTTTATGACTTTAATATTATAATTATTACCCATATTAAATAATCTCAGGAGTTATCTATTATCCTACTCAGCCAAGAGCAAATAATCTGCTGTAGTTTTTTTGTCTTTCAAAATACTAATCTATTGCCATCTTAGAGCCTATAGATTAAAAAAATATTATAATTGTAATAACATACTGTAAGAACTAAGTGAAAGTTGATAGAATTAGAATAACAAGACAGGAAAAAAAAACACATCTCACATTAGCTAAGCCATCTTTACCTTGGAGAAATGAAGGTGAATCAACCAGAAAATAACATATGATTTTGCTTTCATAAATATAGGTCCATGGAACGGTATATATAATATATGTATTTATATGAATATATATTTATATATACATATAATGTACAATTTTACATTAATAATATTAGTAGTACTAAGATATCTGTAAACAAAAAAAAAAGAAATTACCGGATCATCGTACTCTAAACTGGAAACTTGGGTTTGAACTGAGAAAACACACAACAGCAGCAGCCATAGATGCCTCATGGTTTCAGAGTTTCCCAAAGTCCAAGCAGTTGCCCGTCGCCTGCAGACTTAGCTGGGAGACAGTCGATCCTATATATAATGGGTCCTCTCCCAGGCATGACTTCAGGAATAGTTACCTCCCTTTAGTTAATATTTGACATTTTGGTTCACTTGTTGGCTGAACTGCTTTATCATTTGAGCAACATCTTCCCAGCAGGCCTTATTTACCTATCAGACAGTTCTTCCTGACTGCTGGTCTAATGTGGACACAGGGGGTTCCTCGAATCATTGAGTCAGAGCAAATGATGGGAAATGGGGACATTCTGAAAAGAGCCCCATGTTGGAGGTCTCGTATCATTATGAATGCTCCAAGGGATGTTCACAAGGGATGGGTAAGGAAAAGGTTTAATTCAAACAAAACTATTTGTTCTACTCAGAAGGGCCTCCGTGAAACTATAACCTCAATAAAGAGATCCATGCAGGCTCAGGCTTTGAGGCAGCTACATGTGCACTTTTGAAAGAGGCTGTTGAAGTAAAGCGTTAGTGAATCATCATGGTCTAGCCTTTCTTGTAGGTGTTAATCAGGATTATAAAATAGCTACCTTTCTCTGTTGTGATAGACAAACATCCTAGAAAGGGGAAAAAAAAAGCCCAGCATGCTCTATTTCTGCCCTGACTGGCTTTTGTACTTTGCCCTTTATTTGGTGGTTAATTTTTTTTCAATAAATTTTAAAACTATTATGATATCAATAAATTATAGACTCCCAAATCAAGATTATCATCATAATAATGGAATACACAGTTAACATTTCATTTTATTATTATGCTACATGGCTTATTTTGTGTTATATTTACATGAGATGATATCATTTAAACGTATGTGAAGTCTCCATATGTCTCTGTCAGTTAGTATGACATACAGTAAATGTGGCCTGTTCTCTTTCGTCACTTCTCATAAGCCACCATTTCTGTCTCATCTGTTCATTTCTCTTCAGTAGTAAGAATCGAGCCCTCCTCCACCTACACAAATCAAGAGGAGATCCAAAGTCAACAATTCATATTCCAGCGAGTGCATTTGCTCAAAAACATTTCTGGGCTTTGTATGGAAAGTAAAACATTCTCGTAAACTTTACAAAATATTTTTATACGAAAGAAAGCCAGTGATCTGAGGGTGGTTCATGAGTGCATTTTAAACAATGTTGTAAAACAGAGACACTGAGTTTCTTCTCTTGATAGTACAGTATATCAAAATCCTTTTAACTTAGACTGTGGAAACAAAGTCTGACTTTAGGTACAGGAAAACAATGATTTCTTTCCACACCTGTGCTTCATTTGTCAGGATGAATAAGCACACACGGAGTTTCTTTAATTTTTCCTAGAGAAATGTATAATCTGACAGTAAAAGTAAGTTTCTACATGTGTACTAATCAAAAGATGATATGAAGATATACCTTCAAAATATAATTGATTAAAAAAAAACTCATCCTAATGATCTGGGCAGGATTTCATCACTGTGACATTTATATTGTTGCTGATGTTAAAAGAATTATGTTGAAGATCAATCATTTTTTGAGATGTATGGTATTACTCTATTTCCAGTCTCTGACAGATCATCTCACAGTGATAGTGCTAGCTATTGTCTAAGTCTGTACATTTTTAGTATCTCTGCATATATAAGACAGATCTTGTTCAACATGGAAGTTCCTTCAGCCACCTCTTCATGCGGCTTAGACTGCCATTCTGAGCTTTAACAGTCATTCCCCACACAGTGCCTGCAGGTCTCCAAAGGGACAAACAGGCAATGTGGGAGGGACTGGGAATACACTGAGGAGCAAGGCATTCAAATCATTAATTACAGAATAAACACGTGAGCTGATCTTCATGGATACATGCCTAGTCAACATTCGTTTATCCTATTTAATTCTCTTTTTTTCCTATTTAATTCTTAAAACAACTACTTTGTACAGATGATAAAATTGAGGATCAGAGGTTAACTATCTACAGGCACAGAGGTGCTGAATGCTGGTACCAGACTTGACCAAGTCTAACTCAACAGGCCATGTTTTGGGTCCACTAAACCATGGTGCCCAATGGAATGTATGTGCAAGCTATAGAATTTTACCTGTACTTTCTGTTTGCTGTTGCTGCTGTATGGGCCTTGCTCAGCTATGGTTATTACTGTGTCTCTAGTGGGCACACTCATTCTTGCCTCTTTCTTTCATTCATAGTGTTCAGCCTGGTATATAGGGTGTGTGTGTGGATGTTCATGTCCATGTGACAGATGTAGGTGATATCTTGTAGTAGTATATATATATATAGTTATAGCTATATATATATATATATATATATATATATATATATATATATATATATATATATATACATATATATATATATATAGTTATAGCTAGCTAAGCAGCACTCTGAGTTGTCTAGTGGTCCCACGCAGACGATTCCATTCAAGGAGAAGAAATAAACTGAAAATACTTAAGTGCTTTGGCACTCCACTGTCATTGGTGGAGAGGGAAGGGAGTGCTGTTTGCTTAAGCCAGTAATTCGGTGTTCCTCACATTCATTGAACTTGTTTTGTAAGTCAAGGACAGTCAATCAGTGACAGAGAAAACAGATGACCCATCCTGCCCAGCGGCTTCCTGGCACTAAAGACGAAGGCCTGTGACCCTGCCCGCCCCCACCCCCCATTATCAAGACATTTCTTCTTGTGACTTTTTTCAGTTCATGTGAGGCCCAGACTACACAGCACAAGGCAATTTGGACTAAGCAGCCATTTTGAGCTCCTCCCTTGTGGCAGGTGGCATAGTTTGGTGAACAGAGGAGACAAGGGCCATGAGTTTATGGGGGAAGACAGGAAACAGAAGTCAGCCACAGGAACCTGTGCTGAACCCTTACGGAGTGAGAGGAGGCTTTTGCACAGTGACTTGGGTACCAACCTTCAAAGGGAAAATGGACATTAAAATGAAAAGGGCTTCTACCTACCCTACCACACCCCCCACCACAACTTGCAACTAGGGGCTGAGTAGCAATGAGTGCTTGCATGGCACAACTTACACCTGGCATAGTACTTCAGATCTATCAGTTGAGTGAGTTTATGAGTGTATGCATGAATAAACAGGTTAAGACGTATGTATCAGTGATTCTGCTCACCTACACAGGCATGTGATTGCAAATGTTACAGTTATTAGTCTTCTTAGCACATCTCCCTTAATGACAACTTAAAAATAGGAGTTGAAGGCCAAGTTGAACTTCTGGCACAAACATCAGAACATCGTAGCTTGGAAATCTGCAATAGGAGAAGGCTTATGGTGGGGATAAAGAGTAGGAGGTCACTGTCTCTGCTGACAGCTTCCTTTGATGACCCTTCTGTTGATCTTTATGTATAGCTGATAAGGAGCCTGGGGAGCAAGGACAAGAGGGCATTCTCTTATCTGACCAGATACAGATCATAGGAGCAATAGCAAGAACAAGCTACTTCTCTGCTTCTGCCCAGACTAAAAGCCACAAAGGTGTAGGGACCGTCTTTGGAGTTCAGGAGTGGGGTTATGGTGGTCCTGTTAGAATGCTGGCCACTATAGGTGACCAAGAGTGGGTATGCTAGCTCTACTGTATGCTAGGCCTATCAGAGTCTCTTAAGCAGGTTAGAATCTGTAAAGGAAGTAAGCAGAGAATCAGGTCCACTGACTTGGTTTCTCATTCACAGCAGCATTGCAGAGAGAAGGCTCAGCTATTGCAGTTCAGCAGCAATAACATGTCTCTGCTTAGACTTCTGACTCTTCGGTTAAATCTGTCAGGCCCTCTGCTTGTCCCAGTTGTACTGGGCCTCACTCTACATCACCTATCATTGCTCAACAGGAAAGGGTACACTAACTGAAGGAGACTGAAAAGATTTGTATTGCTGAATGAAAAAAAGCTTGGTTAATGGAGAAAGGCTTTCCTTAAAATCTGCATGACTGTTATCACACATACAAATGCAGCATTCATGTTTATATTTATAAATAATGTCATGTTTGCTTAAAGAAAAAAAAATATCCTCTGCACACTTATGAAGAGCCGTAGTGACATCTACTGTCCATATAAGGCAGCTTGCAATGTTAGCCTGAGCAGGTTTTTATTTATTCTTAAAGACATGTACATCTTACTCTTTTTGTTTGTTTGTTTTGTTTTTACTCTCTGTGTAGCTCCGGCCCTGGCTATCCTGGAACGCAGAGGTTCGACTGCCTCTGCCTCCCCAGGACTAGGATTAAAGGTGTGCGCCAACACCTCTGAACTGGGATTCTTAACCAGCCAAAGATCCTGGATCCCTTCAACAAGAACACAGGAAGATGGAGGCCATAGCAAACAGAAAAACTCAGGTTCCTGTATGAACAAGAAATCTGCCTATGATATATGTGATTTATGGATCTTATAAATAGATAATAGGGCCACCCAAACTCTCTATTAATCTAAGAAGGTAATTTTCATGTGGGTGACATAATTCAAGAGCTGTAAGAAGAGTAAAACCTAGTGTGGTAGATTGCTGTTATGAGCCTTGTATAAGTTGTGTTCAGGATGACTAAGTATCTAACAAGTTTAATGAGAGTTGTCTAGTAGTCATATTAACATAGATACATTAAGGTCTTTCTTACATTTCCTTAGTGTTTTGTGATTTAAAATATTCCTTTCTATGGTTATTACTATTTCCTTACAAAGTGTACAAACATTAGCCACTTGTACAAAAAATAAGATCCTTTGCCTAAACTCACATTTACATTTGAAAATGTATACTTGCAGGCTACAAAGATGGCTAAGGCGTTAAGGCTCAAAACTAAAAAGACGAGAAATAATTATTTTCAGGTTAAAAACGCAACCTTCATGTTTTTATGAATTAAAATATAATTTGAGTGAGAGCACGGATTCACATCTCTATATCTGCGCTACATTTTCACCCTTCTCAAAGTATTCGCAATAGTCTGAGGACGGGATCAGTGAACTGTTCGGGAATATGCACAACTCGGTGAAAATACCTTACTTAAGATTGCAAATAGCAATTACATCAATATAGAAAACATTTGAAAACGATCGATCAGAAGCCACAGATTTTACCTGGGTAAAGCACAAAACGTCAACACTTTAGCATCAGGCCGAGTAAAATAAAAATAACTTAAGTTCTCAACCGTTTCTGAAAAACTGCTTGCTTAGAACATTGCTTAGGAGCATTAAACTTCTGGAAGCAGGTACCGCCCCTAATAAGAGCTTTAAGGCTGGCGCGCTCCCTTAGCTCCGGCCGGAAGCTCCGCCCTTAGCCAGTGGACTCCGCCCAGCTCCCCCGAGACCCGCCTCTTTGCCTGGAGACCTCTTTCATGCCCGCCCAGACCCCGCCCCAGTCCCGCCCAAGGGCTGCAGAGATCCCACTCTCTGTCTCAAGGCTGCGCACAACTCCGCCTAGCTTCCGCCCTCCACCGCTAGACTCCGCCCCTCGACCCCTGCGCGGCGGGTTGCCAATACGCATGTGCGATTGACGTCACGTCCGGCGACGGGCCCCAATCTCCGGAAAGAGCTGCCGAGTAGTGGCGGCGATTTCTGCGTCGATTATTTGAGTGTCTTCGCTGCTAGAGGAGTAGACTAAACGGCGGCGACATGGTGGAGGTAAAGTAACGCTCGGGCGCTCGGGAGCCGTTTGTCTCTGGAGCTTTGCTTTGCCCACGGAAGTATAGGATGAAAGTGCTGGGAATCTGGGTAAAGGAAGTGTAGTCAGAGCTGGTGGTCTCGGCGAGTCGGGGTGTGAGGAAGGCCGATGACATCCCAAGTCCCAGGTTCAGTCGGCGGGAAGCCTGAGGGAATCTTGCAGTCAGTGTGTTGTCGTTGGCATCTGGCCCTCTCCTCGGAGGCGGGGCTTCAGATGCTCCCTGCGTGGCCGGGATGCTAGTCCCTGCTGTCTTGTCAGTTCCGCTGTTATTTCATCTCTACCCCAGTAAAGCTTGCCGTTCTTGATTTTGTTTGTTTGTTTGTTCTAACATATCCCAAACGTTTCTTAATCCCACCCGCTGCGTTTCAGGTTCACTGCAGTCCTCCTAATCTAGCCTAACCTGGACTCATTCAATAGCTTCCAGCAGGTCTAAGTGCTTACGATTAAGGAACACATTGAAGGAATGTACTTCAGTGCTGCTTTCTGTCCCAGTGTTATAGAGTAAAAATGGTGGTGGTGGCAGAGGTCTAAACCTCACTGACCCTCGAAACCCACACTCCCGCAGCATTCACAACTGCTGCAGTTCTGAATTATCTGAACATCTTTGCAGTGGGATTTCCTACACTTTCGCTGTCTGTACCGCTATTCTGTGTAAGGCTGTCTCCCTCTCTGCTTATCACATGAGAGATTTCTTGATTATATCTACCAATTCTCCCTTTTCCTCTCACCCCCCCCCCAGTCACCTCATTGCCTATTTTCATAGAACCCTCCAAATTTGGAATTATTTTGCTTGTTTTTGTCTATTGTCTTTTGAGTACACTGCATGCCAAATACAGTACTAGCTCAGTAAATATCTGTTGAAAAAATCCTAGACAATATTCAGTTACTTTTCTAAGAGCTCCGGCCAGACCGGAGCTTTCTCACCATTGTTGTTGACTGCTGTAGTTTGTTACAGTTATTGAGGAGTGTCTATCCTTCATATTTAGCATGCAAAGCGCATAATGAATCTAATGTTGATTAGGGTGTATGGGTCTCTTGTAGTTAGATGTGTGATTTGGGCTGTCTCTTTACAGGAGGTACAGAAGCATTCTGTACACACACTGGTGTTCAGGTCATTGAAGAGGACCCATGACATGTTTGTGGCTGATAATGGGAAACCTGTGCCTTTGGATGAAGAGAGGTAAGCTTTATTCCTTTTCAGGTGCTAAAGTATTTAATATTGATAGATGAGCGCTGAGAGGTAGAGCGGAGGGGACTTTGAAATGTCTTAAAAGTATAGACATTCACATGATACTTGGGCAGTAGCAAGTGGCTTTCTATCACAATATAAATAATATTAACTCATTTTTCTATTGTCTTGCCTTTTGCTGTTAAAACATCATCAGCTAATTATAGTTTACAGATACCCAGTGTGATGATTTGAAAGAGAATGGCCTCCATAGGCTCATGCATTTAAATGCGTAGTCACTAGTTGGTGGAACTGTTTTGGAAGGATTAGAAGGTGTGGCCTTGTACAGGAGGTGTATCACTGGTGTTAAGCTGTGAGATTTCAAAAGCCTATACTATTCCCAGTTAGTTCCCCTACTGCTTGTTCCCTCCCTCCCTCTTATCCAGCCCCCGACCCACATCCCACACATCATGCTTTCAAATCAGATGTAAGCTGTCAGCTGCTGTTCCAGCACCATGCTTGCCTGCCTGCTTTCATGCTCCCTACTCTGGTGGTCAAGCGTTCTAGCCTCTTGAACCATGACCCCCCCTAATTAAATACTTTCTTTTCTAAGTTGCCTCGATGATGGTGTTTGCCATAGCAATATAAAAGTAACTAGTACCCAGTAATTAGGGGCATCCCTACTATGTCATCTTATTTCTAGCAAATCACTTTGTGCGTGCTTTTAGCTTCCTGCTCTCAGACTCTTGTGCTGAAATTGTACTTGGCCAGTACTACTCCCATCTTTGCTCCTTGGTGTAGTGAAGACTTTTTTTTTTTTTTTTTTTTTTTTTTGATTTTTTGAGACAGGGTTTCTCTGTATAGTCCTGGCTGTCCTGGAACTCACTCTGTAGACCAGGCTGGCCTCAAACTCAGAGATCTGCCTGCCTCTGCCTCCCAAGTGCTGGGATTATAGGCGTGCATCACCACCGCTCGGCTGTAATGAAGACTCTTGAGTGGCATATTTTTGTTTCTCGCTAGCCCTAGTCTGCGATTGTGTTGTGTGCAGTGCCTTTCTTTGTCCTTTGTGTTTTCTTTATAATCTACCTAATTCCCTTCATTTGCATTTATATTTAATTTATAAGGTAGGTTGTCTTTTTAAGTAATATAAGTACATTTCTCTTTAAAATGCTGAGCTAATTTAGTGCTTTCATTAGGTCTGACTTTTTAGATTACTAGTAAAAGTAGCTATACAATTTAACTGTATTCAGACATTTAAAGTTTTTTTTTTATTTTATTTTTAAGATATATTAGTTTGTGTATGTCTTTAATTCACTTGGACCCTTGAGGCCTCATCAAAAAAGGTTCTGTGCTTATTGGGCTGCAAACTAAGATCCTACTTTGGTTTAAATGAATACTGTCTGATAGATTGTGAGATAAAGTAAATATGGTATGGAAATGCATTTTGAAAGTTTGTATTTGTTAAAATACTATTTAACTTGAAAAACATCAGCTGGGCAGTGGTGGTACATGCCTTTAGTCTCAACACCTGGGAGGCAGAGGCAGGTGGATTTCTGAGTTTGAGGCCAGCCTGGTCTAAAGAGTGAGTTCCAGGATAGCCAGGGCTACACAGAGAAACCCTGTCTCCAAAAAACAAAAACGACAAAAAAAGAAAAACATCCTCGATGTGTGACATGGAATACAGTATCTGTCTCTGTACTTGTTTTCTGGCTAACTGAATATTTTTAGTGGTGAATGTGTTATCAGTACTTAAGGATGCATTTCATGCTTATGATTTTTCAATAGTCACAAGCGGAAAATGGCAATCAAGCTTCGCAATGAGTATGGTCCAGTGCTTCATATGCCTACTTCAAAAGAGAACCCTAAGGAGAAGGGACCTCAGAATGCAGCAGATTCTTATCCTCATAAGCAGTATCCTGCCAATCAAGGTGAGAACCATCAGGTTTGCACGAGAGCTTTTAAAGTAGAAGACTGTGTTACCTTAGAGCTTCACTGTGAGGGACTGATGATTTGTTGCTGTTACGGTGGAAGTTTTGAGCTCATCAGAGTAGTAATTAAGATGCTTGTGTGGTGACTTTAACTACAAAGCAATGTATGGTTATGATTTTAGAAGGCAGACAAGCTTACAGTGAAGTCTACAGGGAAAAACTCAAGTTGATTCCTCACCTGTAGGAGACCACCTGTGAGATCTTTAATTTGGAAAGATGAAATTATCATGAACAAAGAGAATCTAATATTCCATGTGAAACTGCTTACTGTGAAGAATAGCTAGAGCAGGTTGTCAGTGAGAAGGTTGCCTCTGTTTCTAGCATGACTCGATAGAAGCACATGATCTTTCTTGACTTGTTAACAGCTTATAGGCAGATCCATCAACTCCCTGCCTTTCTGAGGCTTCTGTAGAGTTTGAAAGGAAAACTCGAGTTAATATTTATAATAGCTTTTAAAAGGCAGTACTTGAATAAAGGTAAATTCACTAGCAATGAATTTATTTATTTATTTTTTTTAGGACAAGATGTTGAATATTTGGTGACAGGTACACATCCATATCCACCAGGACCTGGTAGGTGACAGTAAGACTAAGCAGATGTATTATCTGTTGGCTTAGACAGTTGTGCAGGTACCTAAATTTAAATAGATGGGGATGTATGACTGAGATGCATGTGCATACGTGCGTGCATGTGTATAGACGGGTTGGCACAAGGGACGCAAATATGATTGGACAGAGGACAAAAAGCCTTATATTTGTAGAACACACAGGCATTGTGTACTTCTTCTAGTAACTTAATTTTACTCTTGGAAGTATTCTGTTAATATTTGAATGACTATTTGCTTATGAATATACCATCTGAATCAATAGGAAATTAACTTTATTGTCTTGGGTTGCTCTTAATACCAAGCTGCTTGTGTTCAATCAAATTTGATCTGTGAATTAACCTGTACTTATTATAAGAAATTAAAAGCAAAGGCAAGCTGAATGTAATGAAGGTTGTTCTAAACAGGCGTTGCGTTGACTGCTGATACTAAGATCCAAAGAATGCCAAGTGAGTCCGCTGCACAGTCCTTAGCTGTGGCGTTACCGTCTCAGACCAGGTATGACTGGCACTTCAGCTTCAGTTACATAGATTTCAGCATTTGCACGTTTTTGGTTTTTGGTTTGTTTTTGTTTTTGTTTTTCTTGTTAACATGTAAAGTGTGGAATCCAGATGTTACCTATCCACTTTAAAAGAAAGACTCTGTGTGAATGATTGTGTGTGTGTGTGTGTGTGTGTGTACCTCATAGTACTCATGTGTAAATAAAAAGACAGCTTTTGGGAACCGGTTCTCCTTCTGTTGTAAGTTCAGGAATTGAACTCAGGCATATATAGCAATTACCTTCACCCACACTGTACCATTTCAGCATTCCTACCTTTTTTTATTTAGGGTCTCTTACTGACCTGGAACTCAGCAAGTAGGCTCAGCTAGCTAGTCGGCCCCGGGGATGTGCCTGTTTTGTCACCAGCATGTGTCGCCATTCTCTTTTCTTTTTTTAAACAAGGTTCTGGGAATTGAACTCCTCATGCTTGGCACAGCAAGCGCTTTACCAACTGTCTCCCCCAGCTCACAGAATTCTTAAACGAAAGTTTGTGCAGAAGATATAACTGGGGATGTGCTGAGTGATTATTCTTGATCTCTGTTCTGCAGAGTTGATGCAAATCGTGCTGCCTCTGCTGGAAGTGAGTACCGACACCCAGGGGCCTCTGACCGTTCCCAGCCCACAGCAATGAATTCTGTAAGTCTCCTGGGTCAATAGCTGCAGATTTCTAGCTCTTGGAACATGATTCCTCTTTTATCTTAAAATCTTACGTGCATACTGAAGTCAATACTATCCTGATCTGTTAATAAAAATAGCAGCCTGGATTAGTCCTTAGCATTTCATAGCCCTAAACACATGGTTTTGGTAAGTTGCTGGGTTTTTTTTTTTTTTTTTTTTTTTTTTT
>NW_022196898.1:32017976-32067976 GCF_008632895.1 Mastomys coucha
TTTTTTAAAGAATCCCATGATATACCTAGTGGGTTTGTAAATGACTATACTGTGATATGGTAGTTGCTCCTCACTCTCAGAAGAACAGGAATGGGGCTGGGAAATAGTTGATTCAGTTAAGAGCACATGCTGTGCAAACATAAGGACCAGAGGTAAATCCCCAGCACCACAGAAAAGCTTTGTGTGGCTGTGTATAACACTAGCATTTGATGGGGTGGGCCAGTCAAAGTAGGGGTGGCAGAAAGGCTCTGGAGCTCAGTGGCCAACCAGCTTAGCCGGAAAGTGAAATCCTTAGCTTCAGGTTCCGTGAGAGTCCTGTTTTCAAAGCGTCAAGCTTGGTGATAGAACAGAAAACCTGACATTTTCTGGCCTTTACATGGATGCACCTGTACATGCATTTGCCACATGAATGTGCATGCACACACAAAATAATTTTAAGGAAATCATCTTTATAGTACTAAGGTATTTTTTTCATCTTGAGCAGAGCCTGCCCCTAGGTTCTTATATTGCTTTTATATTTCTTCAAGCTACTTTTCCTTACTACAGTTACTAGGAAAATGCCACACTAGTAATACCATCCAACACACACACACACACACACACACACACACACACTGTACCTCGGGTGGATATGGGTTTGTGTTATTTTGGACGTGTACTGATGTTGTCTGGTGTTGAGGGTTGGTGTATGGTTGCAGTAGAATGACATTGATGCGGTGTGCAGTCCCTTGAATGAGTTGTGGCTTTACTTGCTCAGGAATGGAGCTCTTTTGGCAGTTAGTACCCACACCACATTTCAGAGCAGCTGTTTAGGCTTTTTGCTTCCTTGAGTTATATTTAAGTTTCTTCCAGGATAGGGTCTCATGTAGCCTCGAACTTTCTGTATCTGAGCTAACCTTGAACTTCTGATCCTGCTGCCTCCACCTCCTGATTGCTTAACTTGCAGGCTGGAGATAAACCCAGATCTTTATGTATGCTAGGCAGACAGTCTACCAGCTAAGCTACATGCCCTGGCCCACTTAACACCTACTAAGGGTAGAATTTCATAGGTTTCAATATAATTTTGGATTAATGAAATTATGTTAATGGTAGATTTCTTTTAGTTGAGCATTCTTTATTTAAAGTGCTTAGGACTCTTAAGTGTTTTAGATTAGATTTTAGGTTTTTTTGCTTGGAATATTGACATACATGTTTTTAAATTAGTTGCATGTCTTCTTTGACATTTCATACATCTGAAAAAATGCATTCTGGTTACTCTCATCTTCCCTCCTTTCTACAAATCTTTTTTCCATTTCCAAGTCTTTTTTTGTTTTGTTTAGTGGCCCATTTGTTTTAACCAGGCTGTGTATAAACTCTGGATTTAGGACTAGCCATTTGAGCTTGGTGGTCGCAGTAGTACACACCAGAACACAATGACCCTTTCTCTCTCAAAACCTCAGGAGTCAGTAGTTGTGCAGGTAGGGGTCAGCCCCACCTACCCTACCTTAGTTGATATGGTTAGTCTGGTGTAGGTCCAGTGCAGGTTCCTATAGCAGCTGTGAGTTAAAGATTATACTTGTGTGTTAGGCTCAGAAAATGGCATCTGTCTGTCCTTCCTCCTTCCACTCCCTCTTCTGCAGTGCTCACTGAGTCTTAGAGGAGCTGCTGTGAGTGTCTTGTCTAGTGCTGAGCACTCTCAACTGTTGCTTGTTTTCAGCACCTTAGACAGCCATGGATCTCTGCATTTATGACTGTGACCTCCAAAGAGAAATTCCATCATTAAGTCTAGGAGTAGCATTTGTCTATGGGTATAAGACTTCTAGCTACATGTTTTTGACCAGGTTTATAGTACCGTGTATGGTTTCCTTCCGTGGAGCAGGCCTCAAATCCAAGCACAGAGCAGTTGATTACTCCTGTGACAGTAATGCCACTATTGAACAAATGGGCACATCTTGCCCAACTAGTTGGTATTGAAGTTCATAGTGGTTGAAGCTGGATAAGCCCACTGATGCCTTTCTTTTCTGCACTGAGAGCCCGTGCATCTCCTTCCAACTCTGTGAAAACTGGTTGACAGGGGGGAGCTTTCCCTCCCTTCCAGGTCTCTTTCTCTGTAGCTTGCAACCCAGGTGCGTGGTATCTTCAGCAATGGGGTCTTAACAGCTAGTTCTGGTAGGTAGGTAATCTATTAGCTCATATATTCACTGTTGTGCACTATTAGTCTGAAATCTAGACTAGGCTTGACTATTGGAGCATTTGGAAGTTTAAATGTTTGGGTTAAGGATGCTCAGCCTATATCAGCTAGTAGATATTTTAAAATAGTGTTTAATTATTGCTAGAAGAATGAGAGATAACGGGAGGTTACCAAGTTGTTGCCTAAAGTTGGTCAGCTTAGTGGTTGGCTCAGTTGGGTTTTGAACTCTAGAGTGATATCTGCTCAGAGTACAGTACCTTGTCTGCCTCGGGGGTTTTTAATTTCTTTTTATTTTTAATTTTTTATTAACATAATTATTTACATTCTAAAAGTTGCCCCCTTTCCTGGCCCCCCCAAGTTCTTCACCCCCTTCTGAGAGGGTGCTCCCCTCCACCAGCATCCCTCCTCCCTGGGGCATCAAGTTTCTCACAGGATTAAGTACATCCTCTTCCACTGAGGCTGGACAAGGCACTGCTACACATGTGCTTGGGGCCACAAATCAGCCCATGTATGCTCCTTGGTTTTTGGCCTAGTCTTTGGGAGCTCTGAGGGGTCTGTGTTAGTTGATATTTTTGTTTTTCCTAAGGGGTTGCAATCTCCTTCAGCTCCTTCAGTCCTTCCCCTGACTACTCCATATGGGTCCCTGACCTCAGTCTAATGGTTGGCTGTAAGTCTCTGCATATGTCTCAGTCAGCTGCTGGTAGAGTCTTTCAGAGGACAGCCATGCTAGGCTCCTGTCTGCAAGTACAACATGGCCTCAGCAATAGTATCAGGGTTTGTTGTACGTGCATGGGATAGATCCCAAGTTGGGCCAGTCACTGGGTGGCCTTTTCTTCAGTCTCTGTTCCATTTTTATCCCTACAGCTTTTAGACAGGAACAATTCTCAGTTAAAATTTTTGAAGATGGGTGTGTAGCCCACGGCCTTAACTGAGGGCCATGTCTATCTACTGAAGGTGGTCTCTTTATCTCCCCTCTCTTGAACGTTTAGGTCAGTGTCATCCCCATTGAGTCCTGGAAGTCTCTCATATCCCAAGTCTCCTGGGCTTTCCAGAGGTTTTTCCCACCCTTCACTGCTGCATATTTTGATTCATTCTCCTGGCCCTTTGGGCTTCTCTCCTGTCTCCCTCCACACCTGATCCTGCCTCCCCTTTTCTCCTTGCCTCTTCCCTCTCCCACCCAGGTCCCTCTCCTTCCCTCTACCTCTCATGATTATTTCGTTCCCCTTCTAAATGGGGTTGAAGCATCCACACTTGGGCCTTCCTTCTTGTTAAACTTCATATGTTCTGTGAGTTGTTTCTTGGGTACTCTTGAACTTTTTGGCTAATACCCACTTATCAGTAAATACATACCATGCATGTCCATTTGGGTCTGGGCTACCTCACTCAGGATGATATTTCCTAGTTCCATCCATTTGCCTACAAAATTCATGATGTCCACATTTTTAATAGTTAAATAGTAGTCCATTGCGTAATGAACCATATTTTCTGTATCAATTCATCAGTTGAGGTACATCTAGGTTGTTTCCAGCTTCTGGCTATTACAAATAAGGCTGCTGTGAACATAGTGGAGCACGTATGTCCTTGTGGTATGGTGGAACATCTTTTGGATATATTCCCAGGAGTGGTATAGCTGGATCTTCAGGTATAACTATTTCCAATTTTCTGAGTAACCTCCAGATTGATTTCCAGAGTGGCTGTACCAGCTTGCAATCCCACCAGCAATGCTGGTGGGATCCTCTTTCTCCATATCCTCACCAACATGTGCTGTCCTCTGAGTTTTTGATCATAGCCATTCTGATTGGTGTAAGGTGGAATCTCAGGGTCATTTTAATTTGTATTTCGTTGATGACTAAGGATGATGAACATCCTTAGTACTTTAAGTGCTTCTCAGCCGTTTTAGATTCCTCTGTTGATAATTCTCTAAGAACATAGAGTTCTGATGAAGCATTACATTTTTTTTTTAAGTTAAAAGATATTTTAGCTGTCTTCCTCTTCAGTTAATGAAAAAAAAAAGCCTTTCATAAATCCTCTTTCAATTTGTATTGTTTTTGTTTTTGATTTTTAAAGACAGGGTTTCTCTGTGTAGCTCTGACTGTCCTGGAACTCACTCTGTAGATCAGGCTGGCCTCGAACTCTGCGATCCGCCTGCCTCTGCCTCCCAAGTGCTGGGATTAAAGGCGCGAGCCACCACTGCTCAGCTCAATTTGTATTTTTGAATTAATGGCTTGAATCCTTCAATATGATAGCCGTAATGGTTGTGTAATCTCTCCGTGTCTAGATGATTATGGAGACCGGCAATACCAAGAACTCTGCATTAATGGCTAAAAAAGCCCCTACAATGCCCAAGCCCCAGTGGCACCCACCGTGGAAACTCTACAGGGTGAGTGGATCTGTGTTTCCTTCTGCCTGGAGGAGCCAGGAGTGGGGTTGAGAACTTAGGGGTGACCTGAGGTGAGTGGGCTCAGCACTGTGCCGGGGCATCAGGAGAGCTTTCCAAGTGCAGCTGCATAGTGTCTTTTAAATAAAATAAATACAGGGTACAGAGGAAGGTATGTATATGGAGAGCAGGTAACTGAGAAAGTTCTTTACCATGGTAGTGAAATAGGAAATGGAGAGCCTGACTAAAGGTACGGTAAGACACTATACCTTCCATACCTGCTGTATGGGGCTGATGGCTTTAAGTAGGTACATCTCTGAGTACCCCTGGCGGGATCATGATGCCACCTCATCCTGTCCTACTTTAGTAGTACACTCTTCCCTCCTGGCAACTGCTCATCTGAGTTCTACCATGACACTCAGAGTGTTTAATAGATGTTTCTGGGAGTGGTGGCCTTCACTTAATGATTTTGAGATAAAGTGCATTCCTTTTTTTTGGTTAGTAGTATTCCACTTTATAGGTGTACATCACTTTCAGTATTTATTCATTCATTGAAGATAAGCTAATGTTTCTCACCCTAAAATATAATTGTCAAACTACAACTGTTTTTGAAGATGATGTGGTTAAAGTCTGGGTTGTGGTTAAAATTGAGTGCATGTGAGATGGTGAGATGGCTCAGCGGGGAAGAGCACCGACTGCTCTTCGAAAGGTCATGAGTTCAAATCCCAGCAACCACATGGTGGCTCACAACCACCCATAATGAGATCTGACGCCCTCGTCTGGTGCGTCTGAAGACAGCTACAGTGTACTTACATATAATAAATAAATAAACCTTTAAAAAAAAATTGAGTGCATGTTAAATAATGTATGGATCAATCTACTCACCTCACTTTTTGTTGCACAGGTTATCAGTGGGCATCTTGGCTGGGTTCGGTGTATCGCTGTGGAACCTGGAAATCAGTGGTTCGTTACCGGATCTGCTGACAGAACCATAAAGGTAATAAAGAGAGTGTTGGGTGTCTTCCATAAGTTACTTACTTCCTGGGGAGTATTGTTGATGCAGCAAAATTTACCATCAAAACTAGTAACAATGGCTATTTGCAAAGTGGGATTCAAGCTTGTTATGTAAACATGCTAACTGCCTACTGTTAGTTCTGTGTAACTTACTGAAGGAAGTTTTCATTCCATGGTTACAGAATGGAAGCATAGTTCTCTGTAGAGGTGCGGTAGAAAGTTGGCTAAGAGCTAGACTGGTGCAGTTAGAGCTTCAGGTGGACTCGGAAGGTCCGTGTTGAAGTGCTAACCCTTTCTCTGTATACGGGGATGGATTGTTGAAGAATCAGCTTTTAAATTGCTTTACACATGCCTGCAGGTGTTCTCCACTGAACTCCATCTTTAGTAACTTAAAAAAGTTTTTTTTTTTAGAGACAAGGTCTCATTGTACCTGTTTGTGGACTGAACTTGCTATATAGAGCAGGCTAGTTTTAAGTTCACAGAGACCCACCTGCCTCTGGAGTGCTGGGATTAAAGGCGGTGTGCACCACCATGCCTAGGAAGAAATCCCTAGTTTTTATTTTGAATCTTGTTTTTCTCATGTCGCATCATCTTGAAGACCTATTATGAAAAGCTCAGTATTTTACATGAATATAATGTGCAGGTTATTCTATAACTTGTTCCCCTATTGTTCAACACTAAAGTTTTTAGTTTGATGATTTTTCATTGTGACTTGCACAGCCTGCTTTTTGTGTATTGTATTTTGTTTTGATGGATTCTCATGAGTGCAAGTGCTAGGACAAAAGTCTTTGAGCTGGTACAGAAAGTGCAATTTTCTTTTCAAAATTAGTGAGCTGGTGCTTGGTCCACTGTGCTGACCGTGCAGCTTTCTAGATAGTGCAGGGGTGTGACCCCTGGAGACGAATAGATGTCTGATTGTAAACAGACATGCAGACATAGTGAGGCTAACGTTTTCATCCTTGGTACTTTTCTGGATTAATTCCCACTCTCTCTGGTACAGTTAATGATGTGCAGTTGGTATTTTCATCATCGTAAATCCTTTTATGAGTTGGGAGCATTAACCTTGTCATGTTCTCCAAATACTCACTCAGCTTCAGTGTGCCTTTTCCCCTGCTTTTATTTGGAGAGGAATCATTTTAAAGAGTCTTAGATTTCCCCTGTGTATACATTTATTGTTATTTTCAGTGTTCTAAAATAGTTTTGGTGGGAAAAGTAACCAGGATAAAGCAAAACAATTACTTGATTTCAGATTTGGGACTTGGCTAGTGGCAAATTAAAGCTGTCATTGACTGGGCACATCAGTACAGTGCGTGGTGTGATCGTGAGCACGAGGAGCCCTTACTTGTTCTCTTGTGGAGAAGACAAACAAGTGAAGTGCTGGGATCTTGAATATAACAAGGTAAGCGTGGAGCCGGTGAGCTTCAGAGCCTATCCCTGAGCTACGGTCTGTTGCTTGTTTTTACTCACTGCTGGCCCGTTTGTGTGCAGCGCTAGCTCTTTGCCGTGGAGCTACATCCCCAGGCCTCACTGTGGATCTTTCTGATGTTAGAAAATGTAACCTTTCTGCTTTTGTCTTTAGGTTATAAGGCACTATCATGGCCATCTCAGTGCAGTGTATGGTCTGGATTTGCACCCAACTTTGGATGTCCTGGTGACTTGTAGTAGAGATTCTACTGCTCGGGTAAAAGAAACATGGCTGCGTGGTCTTTTATGTGTTCTATGTCTTCTCGTGTGCAAACGTGGTATTAGTGGGCTTTTGGTTTGTTTTACTTTTCATATAGGAGAACAGATTCTTGACCCATCACTAACCTGGTCCCTCGGGATTCATGACTTCTGTGTTTGTTTGCTCTCATTTTTCAATTCCGTGTTTACTGTTGTTAATGTCCTAAATCATGTTGACATATGTCAGCTTCATAGTCTCGGCCAGTGGTTCTCAACCTGGGGGACGTGACCCCTTTGGGAGTAGAACAGCCCTTTCACAGGGGTTGCCTAAGACCATCAGAAAGCACAGATATTTATGTGATGATTCATAACAGTAGCACAATTGCAGTTATGAAGTAGCAATGAAAATAACTATGGTTAGGGCTCACCACTACATGAGGAACTATATTAAAGGATCGCCGCAGCATTAGAAAGGCTTAGAACCACTGCTCTAGACTGTCACAGTGGTTGTCCATTGGCTGTTTAACTCTATAGTCTAAGCTGACAGATCAGCATCCTGATCTTTAAAGTTTCTTTCTTCCTTGGACTGTTTCCCTGTCACACATGGGCCATTGTCCTCCATTTTGTGTTCCCTTCACCGTGTTTAGACACGTTGGTTTGGCAAACTTAGAGCTTTGAGATACGAATACCTGTCCCTTTTCATACCGTGTTAATTTTACTTTTACAGATCTGGGATGTGAGAACTAAAGCCAGTGTACACACTTTGTCTGGACACACAAATGCAGTTGCTACCGTGAGATGCCAGGCTGCAGAGCCACAGATCATTACTGGTACGATCTGCTTCTCCACCTACTGCCATACCAGAAGCATCGCCATTCTGCAGCCGCCGTGAGCTCCTCCACCTCTGACTTGTGTTCTAGTTTCTCTTTGTATTGTAGTCATGGGCATTTGAAATTTAGGATTCCAAGATGTTTTCTAGGGTTTTTTTTTGTTGTTGTTGTTGTTGTTGTTGTTTATATTTTTACCTTGTTCTTTTTATGTATCATAGAATGTGTTAGGCATTGTAAAAGCTGTTTAGAAAAATGCTATAAAATACAGTCAAGTGTTCTAGAATCTCATGACTATCATTCTAGTATGAATCTTACTTGAATGACAGTGGATCTTTACTCAGACTGGAAATTAATTAATTCTTTCACTTGGTTTGTTTTGTTAACTATAGATATTAAGATAAAAAGATAGATATTTTTTCCCTTCCCAGCCATTGGAGTTTAAAATTACATATTTGTTTTTATTTATTTTCTATAGTTTTTTTAAGATTTGTGTATTTTCCTTGCATATATGTATGTGTAACTGTACCTGGAGCCCACAGAGGTCAGATGGAAGGGTCAGATTCCCTGGAGCTGGAGTTACAGATGGTTGTATCTCACTCTGTGGGTCCTGGAATCGAGCTAGGTCTGCAGGAAGAGAAGGCAGGGCTCTTAGCCACTCTCTACCGCCTCAGGCAAAAAGTTTAAAAGAACTAAATATAAAATAACTACAGTTTTAGAACTTTGAGGAAATGATTTACAGTGGTAGGACTTTCATTTAGTGTCTACATATGTATAGACAAGTATGTTGTGTTTAATGGGTTTTAACTTGTGGATATTCTGTCTGGTCTCTGTGTCTTTTCATTATAGGAAGTCATGATACCACAATACGATTATGGGATCTGGTAGCTGGAAAGACACGAGTGACATTGACAAATCATAAGAAATCAGTGAGGGCTGTGGTCTTACATCCGCTACTGTAAGTGTGTTTTGCTGATTAGCTTTTCTTTCTCTGTGCCTTAGTGAAACTAACAGCAGGAGGGACCGCTTTTACATGTGCAGCCTGTGCTGCTTATGGGCAGGCTTTCATTTCCCATCTGTTGCTGTTTTGCCTCATGTTCTGTGTGGAATGAAGGATATAGTCCCTCTACAAAGTGACAAATAAGGCCAAATCGTGATTAAAGCTGTATGTCAGAGCAGGTGGTAATAGTGTCTGGACATACAGGGTATTGGACCTACTTTGCCCTGTCATAGATTGTTTCACATGTGGTGTCCTGTCAGAGACAGACAAGAGATTCCTAAGGGAGAAGTTAATGTGCAGGAAATGGAGGAAGAGACATCAGCAATGCAATTCCCAGAGAAGGCAGGTCACTCCTGATGCTCAGCTCTCTCCCTCACCTCTCTTGTCCCCTTTCCCCCTTTCCTTCCTTTCTTTTTTTTGTTTTTTTTGTTTGTTTTTTTTTTTTTTTTTTTTTTTTTTTTTTTTTTCAAGGCAGGGTTTCTCTGTGTAGCCCTGGCTGTCCTGGAACTCACTCTGTAGACCAGGCTGGCCTCAAACTCAGACATCTGCCAGCCTCTGCCTCCCAAGTGCTGGGATTAAAGGCGTGTGGTGCCACCACTGCCCTGCCCTTTCCTTCCTTTCATTCCTTTTCTCTTTGTCCTGTCATCCCTCTCTTTCCTTCTTTCCCTTTGAAGATTTTTTTTTTTTGCCCAGTGTGTGTGTGTCTGTACATTTGTTGGGCTAATTTAGTATAGCATACTGAAGAAACCAAAACATTGCTCTGGGATTTAAAATGCATCTCAGCAGTTGGACAAGGCTGGTGGAACTTGGAGTGAAGATAGTGATGATTTTGTACCGTGATGAACAGTTATATTTTACTGAGTCTGACTGGACCAGTGAGTGCACAGTGCTTTTTCAAAGATGTGAGTTTGATACAGTGTACTTTCCCATTAATTCCTGTCAATCTTTGTTCTAGTTACACATTTGCGTCTGGTTCTCCAGATAACATAAAGCAGTGGAAATTCCCTGATGGAGGCTTCATTCAAAATCTCTCTGGTCACAATGCAATTATTAACACACTGGCAGTCAATACTGATGGAGTACTTGTATCTGGAGGTAATACAAGGTTTTTATAGTGTGTTGAGTTTACCCTTCTGTTGACCTGAATGAATTAGTGTAGTTCTACAGCATCACACTGTGTTGTAGTGACACTCACCTGGCTAGGGTGTATGTGCCTCTTTGTAATGTGCTATCTTGCTCATTGATAATCCATGCAGCTATGCTGCATAGTTTAGACATCTTTGCGTTCCTATGTGATAAAGGTAGGGATTTATGCTAGTAACTGATGTTTGGCTGGATTTTAAATGTTATGGTGCCTTTAAGGTCTATAATTCTGAATAGACACAAATGGAAGTAGACAAAAACCATATTAGGAAATTTGAGTGTGTGTGTGTGTGTGTGTGTGTATGTGTGTGTGTATGTGTGTGTTCGTTCTACATCTTTGTGTTGCTGATGTGATGTTTAGCTCCTGGGTCATCTGAGCTGTTGAAGGGATAGAAATAGAGCTATGTGTTTCCTTTACAGCTGACAATGGTACTATGCACCTTTGGGACTGGAGAACTGGCTATAATTTTCAGCGCGTTCATGCAGCTGTACAACCTGGGTCTTTGGACAGTGAATCAGGAATATTCGCTTGTGCTTTTGATCGGTCAGAAAGTCGGTTACTAACAGCTGAAGCTGATAAAACCATTAAAGTTTATAGAGAGGATGAGACAGCGGTAAGTTCTTAGTTTCCATCTCTGTCTGTCTGTCTGTCTGCCTACCTACCTATCTATCTTCCTTTTTAGTTTAATTAATTTTATATTTTATATTTAGAGACAAGGTATTACATGCTATCTCTGGCTGGCCTGGAACTCACTTTGTAGCTCAAGTTGACTTTAATCTTGAAGCTGTCTTCCTGCCTCTGCTTCCCAGATGCTAGGACTATGAGCATGCGCCACCATACCCAGCTTTCACATGCATTTTAAAGTACAAGAACTGCATGCCAATTTGGCAAGGACTGCTCATGTGATTACAAAAAGAAACAGACTCACTATAGTACTATGGGATTCATCCTCTGGATAGAGATCTGACCTGCTCAGGGCTTCTGTGTGGTTTCATTGATGCAGAAACAGCAATGAAAAAGCATTACTTTTTAAGTTCTTCCTCAGTACAGTTACTGGAAAGGAAAATGATACATTAGTCATGGCAAACAGTAAACTGCTGTGGAAAGGAAATGTAGTTAGAGTTCTGGTATTGCTGTAATATCTAAATAGAAATCCGACTTTAGGTAAAAATCCAGCCAAACCCACTTAACCCTTGTTAAACTTGGATAATGCCAGAAGTTTGTCGGCTGTTTCTAAAATTCTTCAAGATCCACTAAACACATCCTGCCAAGTACTGTGATTTAGTAGAGACAGATCTTTTCGTTGAAAGGAGAAAAACTAATAAAATAACACTTTGCTTACTGTTCTGTTTTTAGACAGAAGAAACTCACCCAGTCAGCTGGAAACCAGAAATTATCAAGAGGAAGAGATTCTAGTGTCTTCATGGCTGTCCTGTTCATGCTCGGTGTTGATGAGGATATCCAGTCATCATGAAAGCTCACTTGCAGAAAACATTGCTGCTTTGTATTTTACAATAAACTGTTCCCCTTGTCCCTCACCTGTGTTTTATTTCTGAAATAGTTTATAGTTTTGGAAGTAAAAAGTAAATATAAAGAATTCAGGCATATTGAGCATTGCTGTTCCTAACACTATTTTGACAGGGTTTCTTTTTGTTTTGTTTTTTATTTTGTGTGAATAGGTGTTTTGCCTGAATATACATTTGTGTACAATGTGTATGCCCGGTGCCGATGAAAGCCAGACGAAGGTGCCAGATCCCTGAAAATGGAGTTACAGATTGTTGTGAGCCACCTTGTAGCACCATGTGCTGGGAATGGAACCCGGGTCCCCGGAAGAGCCGCCAATGCCCTTAACCATTTCTGAAACCCCTATTTTGATAGTTCTGTTTGAAAAATCCTAATTGATGTTTTGAGGGGATTTTTTTTAAACAGTACTTTGAAGACTTAAGACAATGACTGATAATTTGGGATTAAAAAATCGAAGTTCTTTCTGGGCATGTTAGTGGGTGCTTGCTTTTAATTCCAGCACTAATGAAGCAGAAGTAGGTGGTTCTCTGTTAATTCGAGATAGCCTGGTCTATCTAGTGAGTTCCAGGTTAGCCTAGGCTACCGAGACTCGGTTGTTGGTGGGGATTGAGCTTTTAATCTGACTTATTTCAAAGCAGGTTTACCTGTCCTACCAAATTTTCCAATGTGTTCTGGTCCAGAAAGGATAAGAAGTATGCATTCTCAGAGACTTGCAGTCTTAGCTTGCTGTGAAAATGCTGTAACCAGGTCAGTGGTCCTGGGGGAGCTCAGAGGCATGGCTGTTCATAATTCCTGGGAGGCATGAGGATGTTGTCTAGCAAGAAGCATTTGAGCTGACCTTAAAGTGGCCAGGGTTCTATTTGGTTAAGTTGGTTGGTTTGTCATAGTGCGGATCAAACCAGGGCCTTGCAAGAGCGGAGCAAATGCTCTGCTACAAGTCCCTAGCAAAGGTGCTTTCTAAGATAAGAAACCAGAAGGTATGTGTGAGAACATGGGGGGTGTGCTTTCCAGGAATCTCCAGCAGATGCTGCTGTGTCGGAAGGTCAAGTGTTTGGGCTGTGGTCTGTGATAGTCAGATGGTAAAGCAGGGAAGACCACTGACAGGATTAGTGCTGTTGGCACTTGGAGCAAGGTCTGCAGGCCTGGGTGCATTTTATAGAAAAGGGCTCAAGTTTCTAATGCCTGTGCCTCTTGGCAGATGCGTTTTAGATCTTACTCCTTTTGGATCCCAGCTCCCCACCAGTCAAGACTCCAAGCTATACCACTGGTCAGGAGATGATTCCCATCCCACATGCTGCAGTTGGGGTGTAATCCTTCCAGCCTTTCTTTCAAAGAGCAGTTTTCTACGGCTAATTGAAACTGTGAATCCTTTCTCCTGTTACAATTCTAGGAAACTGCTTTCCTGGAATAACCTGACATATACACTCAGCCAGTGCACGGCACATTTGCTCTTTAATCCTTAAAGCTAACCCAAATGACCTGTTCATACAGGACTTGTTTATTTAATGGATTGTGACATTTCAACATTTCCTAGTACTCTCTGAAAGGAACCACGGGATTATCTGGGCGAGGTTACCAAATACTGCTTATGTCAAACTGTACAAGCATCTTTGTAAACTAATGGATACTTAGTTAATGAAGTCATGACAAGTTGATAACAGTGGCTTTGTGAGCTGAGGTAGTGGAATTATATGAGAACATTCAATCTGCTTTATATATTTCTATTTCCAGCTTATGCATATATTTTATAAACCAATACTAGGAAGAATCTCATCATCCTGGAGAGAGAAATATATCTTAAGCAAAGCTAGGTGATACCGACTGTCTGTGTTAGGGTTTCAATGCTGTGATGAAACATCATGACCAAAAAAAAAAAAAAAAAGTTAGGAGGAAAGCATTCATTTGGTTTACACCTCTGTAATGGGCTTACACTGCCCATCGAAGGAAGTCAGTAGGAACCTGGAGGCAGAAGCTGAAGCAGAGGCCATGGAAGAGTGCTGCTTACTGGTTGCTCTTCATAGCTTTCTCAGGACTATCATTCCAGGGATGATACCACCCTATAGGCTGGGCCCTCCCTGTTCAATCATTAATTAAAAAAAAAAAAATACCCTGTAGCCTGATCTTACACAGAAGCGTTTTCTCAGTTGAGGTTCCCTCCTTTCAGATAACTTCTTTGTTGATTTGACATAAAACTAGCCTGCATGGTCCCCAAAGGACCATCATACACGGAGATGGATGAGGAATCCATACTATCGTACAAACTAAAGCTTCAACTCATATGTCCAGCCCAGGTGTCAACTCAAGGAGCATTTTTTTTAAAGTGTGCCTTGTGCTGTCCTGAATTATGTAGCAAAAGCCTTCACAAACGTTTGTTATAGATGATCATGAGCATTTTACAAAGGTTCAGCAATGGCTGTCACAAGCTGGAAGGTGGAATGTGGGCAGTAACTGAAACAATGATGCCATGTTAGGATTAGGTCTTCCACATAAAACACAAATTACCAGCTTAGTAACTATTTTTTGTATTTCAAGACATGGTTTCTCTGTGCCGCCTGGACCGTCCTAGGACTAAACTGGTCTTGAACTCAGGAAGCTGCCTGCCTCTGCCTCCCAAGTGCTGGGATTAAACCACCACTGACCACCCAGCTGCTTAATAACTTCTTATAGTTCAATTATTGTGCACAAGACACTAAAATGCATTCATTATTGATTGCAAAATCATGGTTCATTTTGATTTTCAACTTCAGCTCTGCAGACAGCTAGCAGACATGGCTGGGCATGGGTCTGTGGGGGAATCTCCTAGAAGACCTAAGAGGAATGGATGGGCAGCATCCTCTGGGGCCGCCCAGATCTAAAGAGGTCTAAGGAGGAGCAGAGCTATTTTTTTTTGCCTGCCCACTTCTAATTCCTTGCAAGTGAGTGCATCTACTCTTATGTTGTTTCTGCTGCTGCTGCTGCTGCATTTTTTTTGCTGACATGGGGACTCAGATCCCTTGGCTTTCCACTGTAGATTCAGGATCCACGGCTCTTCAGGAATTCTCCAGGCTTCATGACAAGATTGGGGCTCCTGAGATATCCAACCTCATGGGCCGAGGCTCTCCAACACACAAACAGCTGTTATTGGACTTCCCAGTCCCTAGTATGTAAGCCAGTCTAGTAAATCTCCTTTGTGATATTTGTTCACTTCACTGGCTGTTTCTCTAGAGAACCAGATGTTCTGCATTTCACTGGCTTAATCTTAATGTATTTGGAATAGGAACTGCTACCAGGATTCAACTCTAAAAAGGAAAGAGATAGGCTTATTTAAAGGAGAGAGAGAAGAGGGGGAGGGAGAGAGAGAGGCTTGTGCAGGGTCTTTTTGTTTTTTGTGTTTGTTTTGTTTTGGTTTGGGTTTTGTTTGTTTGTTTGTTTTGGTTTTTCTAGACAGGGTTTCTCTGTGTAGCCTTGGCTGTCCTTAAACTTGCTCTGTAGACCAGGCTGGCCTCAAACTCAGAAATCTGCCTGCCTCTGCCTATCAAGTGCTGGGATTAAAGGCATGCACCACCACTGCCCAGCTTGTGCAGGGTCTTTTGCTGAATTCCCAGTCATCAGTCGCAGAGCAGAGCAGAGTATAAAAGGGTGGGTTTGGGACAGGCAGAAGCTAAATAGGCAACATTCTTTCCTAAAATGAGCCTGGATTGATTTAGATTATCTATTTGGGATTCACATGTTGAGTACATGTTCTCATGTATCTCTACATGACCTATTGCCATGTAAATGTCCCATAAGCAGTTGTTATACTGTATTATTTAGAGATTGATGGCAAGAGGAAAGCCTACAATACTTAGTGCAGATGCAGTTTTTAATCTCAAGTTAGTTGCATATATGATTATGGAACTGGGGACACAAAGCCAATTGTACTTCTGAAACAAGAGAAAAGTGCCCAAGGTTCTGTGCAAACTGCCTTTTTTACATAAGAGGTCTGTGATGCTGGTGAGATGGCTCAGCGGGTAAGAGCACCGACTGCTCTTCGGAAGGTCATGAGTTCAAATCCCAGCAACCACATGGTGGCTCACACCACCCGTAATGAAATCTGACACCCTCTTCTGGTGTGTCTGAAGACAGCCACAGTGTACTCATTTATAATAAAAAATAAATCTTTAAAAAAAAAAAAGAGGTCTGTGATGGTTTGTGTATGCTCTGCCTAGGGAGTGGCACTATTAGATGTGTCCCTGTTGGAGTACATGTGGCCTTGTTGGTGTATGTGTGTCACTGTGGGCATGGGTTTTAAGACCCTCATCCTAGCTGCCTGGAAGTCAGTCTTCCACTAGCAGCCTTCAGATGAAGATGTAGAACTCTCAGCTCCTCCTGCACCATGCCTGCCTGGATGCTGCCATGCTCCTGCCTTGATGACAGTGGACTGAACCTCTGAACTGTAAGCCAGCCCCAATGAAATGTTTGCCTTTATAAGAGCTGCCTTGGCCATCGTGTCTGTTCACCCAGTAAAACCCTAAGACGGGGCCCAACCGTCCTAGAACCTTGGTTGAGTTGGAGTAGAGGTGGCCCCTCCATTGGATAGAGATGGCAGTGTAAAGCAGAGGGTAACAACCCAGGCTACTGCAATCTCAGCCCAGGAGATTTTACCAGCTGCAATCAGAATCTAGCCAAAGCCTGTTGGCCAACATCCATTCCTTTTCTAGCTCTTCCACACAGAGCCTCCCTCTCCCCCTAGGGGGTGGTGGTGGGTGGGGATTTTTCTCTCCTTCACAGCCTCTGTCACAATCCTCAAATGTTCTGTTTGTCAAATTTATTAATGCCATGCTCTTAAAACTATATGGGTAAAATGTTATATTTTGTGAATAAGGTCTTGTGGTTTTGCGCCTGTGTGTGTGTGTGTGTGTGTGTGTGTGTGTGTGTGTAGTGTAGTGTTCCACCTTTGCTATGCCTCGTGGGTTTGCTATAATTTCTGGAAATGCATATGGGGATCTAAATGCCTTGTTTTCTTAGCCAGTGTACTTAGGACCATCCCTCTTTCTGTCTTCCTGGACATTACTCCATTGTTTCCACTGAAGAAATACACTGTTTCTTTTTGTTCATGTGTTTTTTACAAACATCAATAACCTTGATCCTTGTGTTATTTCCAAAAGACAATAGCTGACAGTACAATTGTAGAGTCAACATGCACAGCCACACCTGTTACCATTTTCCTGTGCAACCAAACTGTACCAGACTCTTCTTGAATTTATACTCCTTTCGTGCTGCAATTCCTCTGAAACAGGCTCCATTCTGTAAATGAGCTGAGAGGTAAAAATCCCATTTCACCCATGGGGCTATATGGGACATCCTTAACGTCTGATGATAGGAAAATCAACTACGAAAATATCCAACAATTTGAAGACATTAAAAAAAAAAACAGCTCAGAAAACAGGAAAGCTTATTGGAGGATTTTCTTAAAATTTTGTAATTTAATTTGAGATTGTCCTCTTGTTTGGTAATCCTTTAGGTTGGCAAATATCATACTGACCATGCCTGCTCTGTAAGGTTGTTTAAAATAATACAGACTTCTTTTTTTGCTCAAAAATACTTTTGTTTGTTAAGTTATGGCTTTTTGACTGTGGTATCTCCACATGACCTACATGAAATTGGGCCCCAAAACATCTAAGTAAGACTGGAGGAAGGCCTTGTGAGCCTCTCTCCATGACTGATGTTAGGTGACTGGGACAGGGAGTGATAATTTCTTCAGCAGTGCAGCAACCAGTCAGCTACCTCTGCACCAGTAAGCAGCTTCCCTTCCGTGCTCACGCCGAGTTAAACTCACTGGGTCACACCCAGATAGAAGGAAGGGGACTTTGGTAAGAAAGGGAGGGATACCTGAGAATTTCATAAATTCATTGTTTTTAATAGCCCAGTAGTACTCCATTGTGTAAATGTACTACATTTTCTGTGTCCATTCCTCTGTTGAGGGACATCTGGGTTGTTTCCAGCTTCTGGCTATTATAAATAAGGCTGCTATGAACATAGTGGAGCATGTGTCCTTTTGGAATTATGCCCAGGAGTGGTATAGCTGGGTCCTCAGGGGAAGACCAAAGTGTGGATACTTCGATCCTTCTTAGAAGGGGAAACAAAATACCTGTGGAAGGATTTGCAGAGACAAAGTATGGAGCAGAGACTGAAGGAAGGACAATCCAGAGACTGCCCTACCTGGGGATCTTCCCATATTCAATCACCAAACCCAGACACTATTGTGGATGCCAGCAAGTGCTGCTGGCAGGAGCCTAATATAACTGTCTCCCGAGAGGCTCTGCCAGTGTCTGACTAATACAGAAGTGAAAGCTGACCGCCATCCATTGGACTGAGTACAGGGTCCCCAATGAAGGAGCTAAAGAAAGGACCCAAGGAGCTGAAGGGGTTTGCAGCCCCATAGAAGAAACAACAATATGAACTAACCAGTACCCCCAGAGCTCCCAGAGACTAAACCACCAACCAGAGAGTACACATGGTGGGACTCATGGCTCCAGCAGCCTAGTCGGTCGTCAATGGGAGCAGAGGCCCTTGGCCCTGTGAAAGTTCTATGCCTCAGTGTAGGGGAATGCCAGAGCCAGTAAGCAGGAGAGGGTGGGTTGGTGAGCAGCGGGAGGGGGAGGGAACAGGGCTTTTTTTGGGATGGGAAACCAGGAAAGGGGAAACCATTTGAAATGTAAATAAAGAAAATATCTTAAAAAAAAAAAAAGGCAGGGATCATATGAGAAGTAATGAAAAGAGAAAAAAACAACTAAAAATTCATTATACACGTGTGAAATGCTCAGAGAATACAAAAAAAATAATTAAAATATAACGTTATTGAGATACTCACATAGAGTTCAGCTCACCCACTTCCAATATACAATTCTGTAGATTTTAGTTCACAGAGTTATACTACCAGCACCACAATCAGTTATGGGACATCTGAAAAATATTTACTTACTGTTTTTATTGTGCCACGTAGGCATGGGTGCCACAGTCTGCATCTGGAGGGCAGAGGACATCTTTGTGACATTGGTTCTCTCTTCCCATCTCTGCGGATTCCCAGAATTCTCATTACCCTGGCTTGTGTGGCATGAACCTTCACCTGCTGAGCCATCGCCCCAGCCTGTTGGGCATTTCTAGCATCGTTCGAAGAAACTCTATGTTGAGGTTTGGCATGTTGCTATGGCCTGTAATGCTAAATTCTGTATCCCAAGGTCTACTTGCCTCAAGAGGAGTGAATTCTCACCTATGCCAGCTTTTGTTATGCAAACCATGCTCCTTAATTTAAAACTATTGTTTGAGTAAAAATGGCTACAGCCAATTATTGGAGGGAATAGTGGTTGGCAAGTTTCAGTTACCTGATGGGGGGCCTCAGGTAGGGAGGAGAGGGGTCAGTATTAAAGGTCTCATTAAGGAGGCAGCCTTAATGAGAGGAGATGGACGGTGAGCACATGGTCAGGAAGACAGCACATGTTTGGGTAACACGGGATCTGGGGAGGCAGCCAGGCCAGCCCTTAGAAAAGAAGATTAGGGGTGACACCCCAGTAATCGCCAAAGCCAAATAAAATAATCATTTGTAAGCTAGTTGGAGTTAAGGTTAAATTGGTTCAGCTACAACTCCGTGCTTATCAGCTGTCCCTCCCGTGCTCCCTTGCGCTCTGCCCTGATCAGCCACTCATCTGTCTGGCACCCATGGATTTGCTGTTCCTGTACATTTCCTTTGTGTGGAATATGTCTTTAGTCACTGATTTCTTCCCCTTCCGCAATGTTTTCGAGGAGTGCTCCCTTTTGTTGCTAAATACCGTTCCCTTGTGTGCCTTTCTACCCGTTGTTTGATGGATTTTGAGTGAATGGACTTTTACACATAACAATAAACCACATAGTAAATAAGCATCTGCTGGATGGTTACTGATGTTATTCAGGACTCCTAATTTGTTAAGCAAGTCAGTTACCCATTAGCTATACACTTGAGCCGTTCTGATGCTTTTGTGTTGTAAATTGCAGGTATTTTTCCCCCATAGTTTTTCAGAAATTAAGAAACAAAGTTGTCAAATAAATAATACAATTTTTTTTTTTAGAAAATGGGTAAAAGCTTGGGGTTACATAAAGGGCATATTGTATCCAGTCATGAACTACACATAAGTAGGAGATATTCATACAAACCACCTCTTAACATTTTTGTTGTAGCTAATGTCTTTGGAAGCAATGTGCAGATAGATGTATTTTGCCTTTCTAAATACATTAGTCATGATAATAACAGTAAAAATGAATGCTCATAAAACACTTGCTGTATGCCTGGCATGATCCCCAATGCTTTTACATATATTAGCACATAATACTTAAAACTAAAACCAGTTACATAATTTACATGGCTCAGAGCAAAATGAAAATTCAAGGCCTGCTGTTTACACATCAGACAGAAGGTGCCATTAGCAGTAGGCACTACAGCAGAAACTTCCCCTGCCTTTTTTCCTGATACTGTTTTTGTGTGTGTGTGCTACTTAAAATTTTAAATAAAAATAAATAAATATTAGCATGCATCTTAACATTTATTTTTACACCATGCAGTGTTCATTTAGATGCAAATATAAGCCCTTCATTCATAGGCAAACCCACCAAAGTTAAAGTTTTTATTTCATAGCTTATATGTGCCTATGCAAGTTGGCACTTACTGGAACAGTGGAAAATGCACCAAACTTAATTGTTTCTATCCGCACCTTTTCAGGACTGCAAGGACTGTCCCACTGAGCTGCTCTTCCTACCCACACTGCCTTTCTTTGTGGTGCTGGGTCACCAGGGGATGTGAAGAATGGAAAGACAAAGAACAATGAAGGTTCACTTTTCCTCTTTCCTTTTGTTGTTGGTTTTTCAACTGAAGTGGTTGGTCACTCTGGGATGTAATATTTGTTTAGAAAAATCATGTGTGTATACACATCTGTGTGTGGGCCTATGTGAGTGCAGGTGCCAGAGGAAGCCAGCGGTGTGAGATTACCCAGGAGGTGGAGCTACAGATGGGTATGAGCTGCCTGATATGAGTGCTCAGGACCAAACTGTTTTTCACTGCAAGAGCTCTATGACCCCTTAACCACTGAGCCATCCTTCCATTCTCTAGGAAGCAACTTCAACTTCCTGCCTTCTCAAAAAACCTGTCAGATCTTAAATAATTGTTTTCAAATGTATGGATGCCTTCCATGTAACAGATTGCCAAGTTTTTTGTTTTTTTTCTTTCTTTCTTCTTCTCTCTTGACTTTGTTCTTTCATTTATGTTCTCGGCTCTGTTTGTAAAAATGTCAAATGCTGAGCAGTTCTGGCATGTGCAGTTTGTTGCCAAGTATGAAATTACCCCTTTCAGTTTCGTTGATAGGCATGTACACAAGTGCTCAGAAGTCCTTGGAAGGGCCTCCAGGAGGGATCTGGGGGAGGGGCTTGCCCAAAGTGTCAAGATGAGAAAGTCCTGGAGCAGTACGTGTTCACATTGTGAATGCTAGGAATCATGTACTGTGCACTTGAAGTTGCCTAAGAGAACAGATCTTAGCACACACATAGTGACTAGGAGCTGGAGAGGTAGATTAAGAGCACCAACTCCTCTTCCTAAGGAGCTGGGTCCCCTCACAAGTTTCTAACTCTAATTCCATGGGCTATGTCGTCCTCTTCTGGCCTTTGTGGGTACTGCATGCACATGATGCACAGATGTACATGCAGGGAAAACACACCCATATGTATAAAATAGACATTAAGAGAACATCTCTCAGGTGATGGTAATAGTAATTATACTGATAACTTCACAGTGTATATATACCAAATCCCATACACATTCAAGGTACACATTTTGTCGATTGCCTGTCATGTCAATACAGCTGTCCTTAGACAAGTGATCAAACAGTATGTTTAAGTTCCTTTACAATTCTGTAATGTTAATGAACAAATCTTTTTTTGCAGGATATATTGGAACTTGGTTATCTGATGATTTTATTGTATTAAATAGAGATATTTATAAGAACGGCCTATTTGGGCTTAATCTAGTAAAAATTGGAACTTTAAAATTCTCTTAGATGAAGGAATGGCAGAAAACAAACATCTTACCTGATTTAAAATCAGAATTTTCTCATTCCAAGCATATAACATCCCAAACAACTCCTTATCTCTGTTTGATTTTTCTCCAGGATTACTGTGTATGAGTGTGAGTGTATGTGTGAGTATGAGTGTGTATGACTGTGTGTTCATATGTGAGTGCATTTGTGTGTATATGTTCACGTGTGTGTGTATTCGTGAGTTTGTCTGTGTATGTGAGTGTATATATGTGTGTTAATGTATGTGTGTGTCTCTCTGTGTGTGTGTGTGTGTGTGTTGTAGCCCAGGATGAACTCAAGCTTGCAACATAGTCAAAGATGACTTGGAATGTATGATCCTCCTGCCTATCTTCCAAATGCTGGAATTACAGGTGTCCTGTTTTTATGAGTCCTTGGGACTGATCTGTGCATACTAGAAAAGCAGTCCCAGATACACTGGCAGGCCTCATATGTCACTTTTATTTTACAGATTTATTTCTTATTGTCTGTTTCCCTGACACAGTTATTTTTTTCTTGTTGATGTGATCAAACATCTATCAAGAAGCAACTTAAGGGAAGAAGGATTTGAGCCTACAGTGTAGAGAGATCCAGATTGTTATGCTAGGAAAGACATGGAGGCAGGAGTGTGAGGTGGGTGACCACACTGTACTCACAAGAGGCAGAGAGAGGGGAATGCTGGGACTCAACTTCTTTTCTCTGCTCTATTTAGACTGAGAACCCAGCCCAAGGCACAGTGCTACCCTCATTCCATGGAGTTCTTCCTCATCCCTTAACATTTCTTGAAAAGCCCTTATGACATGCCTAGAGGTGTGTTTCAAAAATCCATTAAAATCAACACCTAATTAGTATATTTTAGATATATCAGCAGGGTGTGGTGGTTTGAATATGCTTGGCCCAGGAAATGACACTATTAGAAGATATGGCCTTGTTGGAGTAGGTGTGGCCTTGCTAGAGGAAGTGTGTCATTTCCTGGTTGAGCTTTGACACCCGTCTCCTAGCTGCCTGGAAGCTAGTCTTCTCCTGTTTGCCTTTGGGAACAAGATGTAGAATTCTCAGCTCCTCCACCACCATGCTTCCCACCATGGTGATGATGTACTGAACCTCAGAACCTGGAAGGCAACCCCAGGTAAATGTTGTCCTTAATAAGAGTTGCCTTGGTCAAGGTGTCTCTTCACAGCAATTGAAATACTAAGATACAGGGCTACATCATTTGTGAACATATTCTGTACACAGAACAGTGTTTGATAAATGATAGGTACTTAATATACTTGTTAGATCATTAAAAGTCAGAAATTCCAATCATCGAGCCATCGGGAGAATCAATTTTCAGTGTCCTGATTTGGACTTTAAAAAAAAAATCATAATGAAGGTAAGTTATTGAACAAGTCATTAAACGTTAAGCATAGGGGGCACTGGAAGTAATTTTAATAAGGTTAATTTATACCTTGATGAATTTCAAATGTAATCAACAGTTAGCAGCAAACTCATCCATTCTGAAAACACATGATAAAATCAAACGAAATGTGTAGGTGAGAGTGTGGCTCTCGGCATCTTCTCTCCCAGTGTTTCCCAGCGACCTTTGGCTGATCTTATTTTGACCTCCTGTACCCACTACTGCCCTTTGTGGTTAGAGCTTATGGCTAGAGGCTCCTATAAGGACAGAACATTGAGAGTTTTGACCTCAGGTGTAATCTCTATTGTGTCTGTATTATGGAAGAATTCAACTCTGAAGGGGAGAAATGAAACCTAATGGACTTGCCTTATGCCCTTGATGACTTTTTGTTTTACTTGAATTTAAGGAACTTAAATGAGAGAGGAAAGCCCGAGTGTCACTAGTAAACATATCCTAATAGTCTGAACACAGAATGGTTGTCTGCAACCAGATCTTGAATTGAGGGAGTCCCTGGGGATAAACATACTTGGCCTTTATGGATCAGTAGTCTGTACTGTTGATGAGAGGGGAGGTTCAGATCCCAGCATCTCTACTCACGCGCAACAGCAGTCACAACTTCCTGCACATTTCGAATCCATCAGGAGGAAGCTCTCTCTCAGCTGGCTCTCTACCAACCCTTGGAATAGTGCCTCGCTTATTTAGGCCGGATCGTTCCACTTCATTAACCTAATCTGGGAACTCCCTCCCAGAAAAACAATAACAACAACAACAACAGGGTTTTGTTTCCATGGTGATACTAAATCTCATCAAGGTGACAACCAAGTTTAAATACCTCAGTGTGTCAAGGGGATAGAAGTTTTAACCCATGGCAGGATTGTGCCATCAAAGAGGAAAGTGGCCCCAGTGGAGGCGATAGTAAGCGTTGAGCAACGACCTGTTATTTCCTTGCTTTTGCTCATCACCCCAATTTTGTCCACTGTTTTTACCTCTTATAATTGCCCACAACTATCCATGGAGTTCTCTCCTGCCTGCTTCTGTCTCTGGACAGTATAATGCAGTTTTTGAGTGAGTGCCATGTTGAGGACTCATGGGATAAATGGCCACAGCCTTTGTAGGTGGAGTTAAATACTGAAAAAAAATCATTTACAGGAAGCAGGTTTTGACCATGATGTAACATTTGTTATTACTATTATTATAGTTACTTTGGTGCAGAGGAATCATAGTGTGTGAAAAACAACCTTAATTTTCAAATGTGCCAAAGAACTCATTTTTAGTTTTATTGCTTTGTGATTATTATTGATTTTGCTAGCGTATTTAATCAATCTTAGATTACATTATGCAAATGCAGATAGACCTTTCTATGAATCAGTTCATTCCTGTTGATATGAATTTATTTGATCAAGTAAGTAATGTAAGATACACTGGTTAAAAAAACAAAACATAGCTAGGCGGCGGCAGCGGCGGCACAGGTCTTTAATCCCAGCACTTAGGAGGCAGAGGCAGGCAGATTTCAGAGTTCGAGGCCAGCCTGGTCTACAGAGTGAGTTCCAGGACAGCCAGGGCTAAACAGAGAAATCCTGTCTCAAAAAACAAAACAAAACAACCAAAACCAAAACCAACTAACCAACCAAACAAACAAGCAAAAACATGCCCATGGAAAAATATTTGAAGACTTGAACACAATTGTACATTTATGTTGAATTATAAACTTGACCTTGAGTGCATACATTGTCATTTGGTTGTATAATTCACAACTTCCCATCTATGAATAACTCAGGATACAGGAGAACTTTCACATTTAAATTGTTTTAAAATTGTTTATTACCAAGATGTGATACAGTCTTTACAATAAAATGGCATTACTGACAAAGATGCTTAAGTATTTTCCTAACCTTCACCTGAATCAAGGGGAGAACAGGGGAGGACATTCCTTGAAGAACTTTCTGTTAAAATGCCTTTCAAATGAGACATGGATTTAAGAGGCCAATAATTTAATGTAATTTTATAGATTAGCAAATATCTCAGTTTGAGTCTCCCAAATTGGCCAGACATGGTGGGTGCATTCCTGGTATCCAGGCAGTTGTGAGACAGAAACAGGGCAACGGTCACAGGTTCAAGGCCTGGTCTGTGCATTGAGTTCCAGTCTGAAAAATCCAGATCAGTCAGTCAATCAATATATGAGATCTACATGTATTTCCACTGATGTATTAGTCCCTAAAAATCCATGTGCTGGAAGCATTGTCCCTGTCCACAATGCAATGCAATGCAATGCAATGCAATGCAATGCAATGCAATGCAATGCAATGCACTGGATCCTTTATGAAGTAGAACCTGGTGAAAGAAATGGAAGTGTTGAGATTTGATCTTTTGCTGTGCATTGTGATGATAAATACTGCCCCCCAATCCCCGCCTGCTTGCTCCCAGGAGGAGAGAATCCCCACAATGTGACCTTGCTCCTTAATTTAAAACTATTGGTTAAATAAAGATGTAGACAGTTAATAGTTGGGCAGAAGAGACATAGGCAAAGTTTGGGGCTCCTGGGGGTTTGGAGTCTGAGGAGACCACCAGGAGGGAGAAGAAGGTAGAGAGAGAGGAGAAGGCCATCATGGGGTAGGTAAGTCATAAAAATATGGCCACGAGGGCTGGCCAATTGGAGTTAAGAGCTGCCCTGATGGAACATGGCAAATTATAAAATAGGGTTAATGATAGGGAAATAGAGTCTAATAGCATAGAGTATGTATATCTGCCCAGCTGTAGGACTGATTTATGCTTACCATAAATATGAAGGTTTGTGCGTCTTTTATTCAGGAACTGATTACTCAAAGGTAGGGTAGAAGCCCTGATTGAGATTAAGTATTTCTATAACAGGGAAAGGGAAACTTAGACTCACCTCCCTTCTCACTCCTCTTTCTTTCCATCCCAACTACTGTGGAACAACCAGGTTTCCTCCACCCTGTATTCTCTTCAAGGTCTGCTGAAGGCCTCAAAAAGGTGGTACAAACTGAAATGGGTTGAGATACCCCAAACTGTGGGCCAAAGCAAACCATTGCTCTTGTAAACTGACTTAGGCATCTGTTACAGTGACAGAAAGATGATCGATGCAATAGGAATAATGGTAAATAAAGACAAATGCCCATACCTTCAGCCATTGATCCATCCCCTGAGCCCTAAGCTTGAGCCACAGGGATAGAAGATATTTACTGCGTTTCTTCTCCTGGGCAGATGTAAAGAAATGCTTATTCTCCCTCAGACATGAGTAATGACTGACCAAAGAAATGACTCAGTCTGTCTGTCTGTCTGTCTGTCTGTCCACCTGTCCGTGTGTGTGTGTGTGTGTGTGTGTGTGTGTGTGTGTGTGTGTGTGTTGTTCCATCACAGTACGGGGTCTGGCTGACAAAGTTTGTTGGGGTCCCACCTTTTGTTAACCTTCCTCCCCTGGTACAGGAGGGTGTGCATGGCTGGAATCTTAAATAACCCTCCTTTCTCTCCTTATAATGGGTAGGGCATGTTAACACTGTCATTTCAAGGGCCGTTCTAGACACTGTTGTGTGAATCTTTCTGGAATAAGCACTCTCTCAGCAATGAGAGTGCAAGAAAAGAGATGTCCTTAGTGAACTGAAGTCCAGACACTCCTGAGCGGCTTCCCTCCCAGGTCCAGCTTGCACTCTCATTTCATATTCTAAAACCACAAGGTGGGGGCAGGCACATAAACAAGATTTAAGCAAGATTTTACAGAGCACACATGTCACTCAGCAGGTTGTTAAGGGAATGACCCATTGTCTCAGCTATTTCTCCAGGTCACTCTGTTCCAGGTGGAAAATAAAGTCATGCTTGGCAAATAGCCACAATAAGCAGTGCTTTAATCAAATCAATAAATAAATCTTCCTTACTTTGTTTGACTTCAACATCACAGTACCATCACGTTGTTGTGACTATGGGGCTATCAAATTCTGTAGGTCACACAGCAACCTCTGTTTCATGAGGGTGATGCTGGGAGAAAACAGCTTTTCTCTAATGCTCATGGACAAAGGCAGACTTCCTGGACTGGGGTTGTAGCTTGGTTAGTAGGGTCCTTGCTGAGCAAGCATTAAATCCTTCCTTCAGTCCTGAGCACTGGGTAAGCTGTGTGGTGATGGAATGCCAGGAATCCCAGCAGACAAGGCAGTGGGGGGGGGGGGCAGTTCAAGGTATTTTTGGCTACACAGTAGGCTTGAAATCTGTCTGTCTGGGATATAGGAGAGCCTAAATCAATAGACAAACCAACAAAATAGATGTAGGTTTCTTGAGGCAAATGGGACCAGACTTGATGGTCTTGCTGGGCAAAGCAGAGGTCAGATAGTTTTATTTCCGGGGAGAACTGCAGCACACAGCAGAGTCTTGGCATCTCCTGGTCCAATGGATACATAGCTTTGTAGCAGATCCAGCGGGGTTAGGTTTCTGACTCCACCTGTTTCCACCTGTGCAGCACCCATATCTACTCTTTACCATCAAAGACTACGATGCTGGGTGGAAATCTAACTTCCTTTGGCTTAATCAGTCCATCTCAAATTCGGAGACAAATTTGATAAGCAAGAGCATTCGTCTGCTTTAATTCTGGTAAACAACCAAAATGTGGTCTTTGAAACCATTGTAAACAAAAACGCATGCTAACATATAACAGGTAGAAAAGGCCCCGAGAAGCAAACAATATCTAAATAAAAGGCTGATACCTAGCTTTGCTTCTTTAAAAGCCCAAGCTTGGTGTTAAATCATTGTATCTGGAATTTTCAGTGATATGTCTTAAGGCCTGGGCTTTAGTTCTAACCGGCTATGCTCAGCTCCCATCTGCATATGCCATGTAAAGAGAGAAGCTACCGGAGAAAGAGCAAGAACTTTATTCAATGTAGTCCCAGTGGGAAGAGGGACAAAGGAGTCCTTCGATCTTACGTCTATCTTTCTGGTATTGACATATGCTTAAATAGAGGAAGAAATAAGGGAGGGAGGGAAGGAGGGAGGGAGGGAGGGAGGGAGGTCTACAATAATTAACTATTTTGGTTAAGGTGTGGTCTGGATGATTACTGCCTCAGTTCTGGTCTGGCTAGGTGGACCAAAGGGTCCACAGGGCTGTCATCACTTAGCCAGGACACTTTTTTAGGAACATCATCTCCCAAGTAACTGTTCCAGATGCAGACATTTCAAGGATACTCTTTGCACAAGACAATGGAAACAAAATATTTGTCTGGGAAGAAGCCTGATTAGCTTAGAGGCTTAGACTGGAGTAATAATTGCTCAGTATTTGGCTCAAGGCAATTTTAATTAAAAAAAAAAAAAAGAAAACAAAACTTTAAATGTCTCTTATCACTCACCTTGCCCGGTCCTTTCCTCTCACCTTTTCTTGATATTCAGCATTGTTGATCTTCCCAGGACCTGGCCACCAGTCCTTCTTAGCATGTTCTTCTCTTGCCTCCTAGTTTCTACCTACATAAGCTGTTATTTCTCTAGAAACAAAATTTAAATGTCAGGCTGATAGATATAGCTTATGCTTGAAATATCAGAAAGCTGGAAAAAGACCTGGGGATCAAAGCTTTCATTTCTTGTTCGTGGAATGCAATCAAGTCTGAGCCCTGCCATGGAAAATCCAGTCTGTGAATATTTCTGGAGAGAGTTGGTTTAGTCCACACAATCAAGATCCTGCTAAGAATGTCTCCCATTCTTGATGCTGATGACCCTGAGACATTTTCGTTTTTAGTAATTAAGGCCTCCCATTCATTGGACATCTAAATTCCCTTCCTGGCTTTCTACGAAGCCCTTTAAATTTTACATATTGGATGTGTGCATGATGATGCATGGGCCATGATGGCCACACCCTTCTGGAGGTCCGGGTTTCATCTTTCTATCATGTATGTTACAGGGATCACATTCAGGTGCTTAGCTTTGGTGGCAAGCATCTTTACCTACTGAGCTGTCCCCCTGGCCTAGCAGGGTCTATTTTAGCTTTAATTTATACTTTTCCTTTTGGGGACTGAGAATCCGAACATCATTCACAAATCTACCTTACCATGTATCATTATGAGAGAACCAAATTAATTTTTAAGACTTCGGTAACCTTTTCTTTCCTCATAAGGGCCATTCATTCACCTGTTTTATTCACTTAGATGAAGCCTACTGCAACACATATCATGATTTTCAAAGCTATTTGGAAATAATGGAGACCCTGCCCAACCCTTTAAAGAACAGGGCTTACTTTAATAGATTTTCAGGAGTATCCTAGCAACCACACTGTCATGAAATTTATCAGTTTCTCAGAAAGAATGTGCACTAAATCCAAGAAAAAGACATTTCCATTTTAGTTGGTTATAAGCACTTTTCTTCATTATTCCAAGTGTTGGATCTCCCCAGATATCTTCACTCTGGAGACATCACTAAATGTCCATTAAGACAATCTTTGATGTTATTCTGCCTAGGTTAGCTCTACTAGTGACACCAAATTCCACCTGAGAGTAGACAGATGGATAGGTTGATACTTTAAAAATTGAACATAAAATGCAAAAATGTAATGTTTGTTCTTTGGGTTTAAATTCTGTGCACACAGATATGTCACAAATTTTGATCCCAAAGAAAGCTGAGGCTCATGAAATACATTCATTTCTGCTGATCTTGATGTCCTCCCCATGCTGGGAATGGCTTTGTTTGGCTGTACTGTCAATTAGCACTTGTTTCCAAACAGTGCAAACAGACTTAAAAAGAATTCTGAATACAAATGAAGATAAGCAAACAAACAAACAAATAAGAACATGAAACCGACCAACCAACCAACCAACCAACCAACCAAGATGTGGGACAAATCAAGAATGAAATGGCGTGAATGTGGCACGCATTCTGCATGTGGCCCTTGATGTGAGCAGATTAGTAAAACTAAGGAGCATTAAGAAAGAAGCTGGAGATGACCACAAAGAACACCTGCATTGAGCACTCACAAGCTGGAGTCAGCTTTACTCTCAGCCTTGCTGTAATCTTAAAAACAAACTGGAGTTGTTACATGGGTTGACCTCAGGGGAATTAGCATTTCGGAGTTCTTTGCTATATAAACATCTACTGTCAGCAGAGATACATGTGGATGTGCATGTGAGTACTGCACATATATAAACATACAATTATTGTAATTAGTAACATGATTATCTCGTTATAGAGACCTGGCAGGCCATGAACATCTGAGTATGCTCAGATGAGCAGATTGATATATCCAGCATTTAGAAGCTCGCATCTGTAATGATAGCTTTCTTCTGGGACAATGCCCTTTAGCAAGATTCGGAATTTATAAAGACTTCTTTTTCTCTCAAAATATTAGACATTCAAAGAAGATTTAGGGATTTCATCACGCTAAGTATTCTTTTTAAAGTCCTATTATAAGGGCTGTCAGATAGCAGCTGACAACGTTAAGTATTCTTTATGAGATTTTTATCTAAATATAATCTGAATTATTTAAAAATTTGAGTTATTCTTTGAGCTGTGTGAACATTATTAGTTTTATTCTTCATCCATGTTTAACTCCTTTGATGCTCATTAAATCTCATTTGACTTTGTTTTATTCTTCTGTTCCCTGGAAGGGAAGGGCTGGCTTATGAGTTAGGTTTTGGTGCTGATGTTGATGACAATAAAGGAATCAGGATGTCAGAGATGCTAGACCCTGACTGCAACTCTGTGTGGTTCTCCTCTTCCACTTCTTTCACTGCCACCCCCAACCCCTTTCTCTCATCTATGATAAGAGTCAGACTGATTTAAGAATCCCACAGCTAAAGAGGTTTTTCAAGGAAAACTCATTTGTTCAACAACACACTTAGATTCTTATGACCTGGATAGCCCACTGGACTATCATTCTGACCCTTGGATCAGGGTCCTGGGTCAATCAGAAAGTACTTAGGAAACCCAGGCCAGCCCGACTATTGCTTAATTTGTCCTTCTTCAATCTCCTTTTCTGCAAAATAAAAAAAAAGAAATCAATCAAACAAACAAACATCCTGGTAGACTGAATTCCCTTCTGTACACATTTAAAAATCCCAAGGACTTGAGCTCTTTGTTTTAAAGCTGCTCTTGCCAGGGTTACAGGAGTTGAACGGGCAATGAGTAGCAAAGACTCAGGACTCCACCTCAGGAGCCATCTTCCTGGGAAGGCATGGAGAGGACCATGATTCCTGCAGGGTGGGCAGAGAAGTGGAGAGCCTGAGAGAACACAGACTTCTCTTAGGTGAGAAGGTCGGAGAGGCCAGCCTTGTAGATGGCTGAAGAGATACCAGGGCTCGTTAGACTGTAACTTCTCTTCAGCCACATGTGAGCTTTCAGTGGAGGAAATGGGAGTTCCCTAAGTGATTGCAGAGGGGCTGAAGGGTACTTCCTGCTCTTGGAGAAGACCTTAGCAGCACTGTAGCCAGGTGTGCCACAGCTGACTCTAACTGCAGCTCCAGGGGAAATCTTAGGCCTTGGGTTCCTGCATGCACCCAATATACATTTAAAGAAATATTGCATAAAATAAACAGTGTAACATGGACCCCAAGACTACAGAACTGATTAATCCTAATGGACCCTCCATCTTGATAATCTCAAAATAATTTTTCCCTTCAGCCTTTCCATTTCTGTAGCTACAGCTTTCAGGATCCCAGGTCTCCTGCTGCTGAGCCAGAGAATTGAATTCTTACCGTTAATTAAAAGAGAAGAGCATTAAACTACCCTAGAAACAAAATGGCATGCTTTTTTGAACGCTGGCACTTAAGGAAAAGCAAGTCTAATTAGGGGAGGATGAGAGATTCTAAATGGGACTTGCGGCCACTTTCAAGCTGAGAGCTGGTGGTTGCAGATGCCTTTGGCCCATTCTGTTTCATTGTTTCCATGCGAGCCTGAACCAGGGCTCCCTTCTCTGCTCCCCCAAGCGCTCAATGTAGTTCACAGATGAAACAAAGATGTTATAAAAAAAAGGGAACAACAAGGAGACAGATTCCTGATATAGCAGGCAAGTGGGAAGAGGAGGGAAAGCCGCCTCTTCCTTTGGAGACTCTCCTGCTGCTCACATGTTCAAAGGAAGTCCTTGAGCTTCAGTCTGTCAACATTGGTGACCTTCACCAACACTATGACATTCGAGAAGTTAAAAAAAAAAATACTGCAACTTGGTTTTAAAGCAAAAGTTACGGAATTTGGAAAAACTTTATTGGCTAAGCTACTGTCATCATCCTCATTATTAATATTTGTTTTTAACGGACATTTACTGTATGTAAGACATGGCATTTACTGACTAAGGGAACTCTCATTTGACACAGCTCTTCCTCCCTCCCTCCCTCCCTCCCTTCCTTCCTTTTTTCCTTCCTTCCTTTCTTTACTTTGTGCTTTCGTCCCTTCTTCTCCTTAGGGGCGTTCGCTCAAACATTTAAAGAGGTTCAGCTCATCCTGCCTGTTCTCACTGTCGTGTAACAGACCTGTGTTTGGAAGTCAGCAGCAGCTTATTCTTTGTCTAACTTGTGGCTTCTTCGTGCATTACATGATCTGTTCAGACAGCGTGATTTTACAAATTCGAGGAAATCAAAGTAAGAAATAGCTGCATAAAACAAGCCAGTGCACGCAAAACCAATACGTTTTAATAGGTGTCAGTTTGTGATTTTCAATTCCATTGAAATGTTATTTTTGTTTCTCACCCCTACCCCAGCTCCCTAGGGGGCGAAGCAGGCTAAATATCACCTCACCCTGCCTGGGAACAAGCCTGGGAATGTTTTTCTCTCTAAAAGACAACCGAAAGAGCAATTGGTTTTTGCTGTCTTTCTCGCAGCGCGGGAAGCAGTGGGAAAAGCAAATGAAAGGAGCTGTGATTGCAAAACCAAATACACAGAGAAGCAGAGAGCGTCCACACAAAGCATTGCCCGCCAATGTTACACCGATTTTCATTTTACTAAGGAAGAAAATCACACGAATTGTTTCTGTCTAAAGTACTCTACTTGAAAAGGCAATTCAGTCTCCTAGCAACCAACCCTTCTCCCTGTCAGGAAGCCGTTTGGAGGAACGGAGAGACTCTGATGACACAAAGGAAAGAGCAGTCTTCTCCTGGGCCTGAAGGGAGTCAGAAGAGGTGTCCTCGCCCACTCCCATCCTCCCAGCGCTGGCCTCTGGGACCTCGAAGCCTCTGAACAGGGTCAGCAGCCTGGTCGAATGAGGCACCTAACTGTGCCTCTGACCGGTGCCTGGCGTCTCTTTTCTCACTCCCTTGGAAACTTGCCCTTTCTAAAACCCCGACATTAACATAAGTAAAGCTTAGAAATCCACTGGACCCAGGCTGCCCTAAATGGTTTTCAGGAAAAAAAAAACATCTCACAACATTCTTTTTCTTTTTCTGGCTCATGTCTCCTGGTGTCACTGAAACGTGTGGATTCCCCCCCACCTCACAACAAGCAAGCCTGTGCAGACACGGACAGAGGGTATTATAAGTTAACTCTATCCTGCCTTTATTTGTCTGGAAATAGTCTCATATCTCACTGGTTAGGGGTCCAGTCCCACAGACCACCTCCTACTTCAGGTGCCAAGTTCATCAGAGAAAAGGTCCCAAGTTTACCAGAGTTTCTGTCTGACATGGCAGCACAGAGGAGGTTCCCAGATGTCCCCTCAAGTTTGCTCCTTTACCAGAGCATCAAACAGAACTCTGGAAAATGGTCTGCTGACTTTATTGCCAGTTTATTACAAAGGGGACAAATCCAGGTTGCCATGTGTGAGAAAAAGACGGAAAGGAGTGGGAGGCTTCTAGGACCTCGCCAGGAGGGGACCTGGAGCTGTAAGATTTCGGGGACCATCGTGTGTCCCCGAAATCTTACAGCTCCACGCCCATCCTGTGTCCCCCCAAATCCTTACAGCTCGCACCCGGGAAGCCTCTGAATTGTGGCTTTTAGTATTTTATGGGGGGGGGGTTGTTCATGGTCTGATTGCATCAAAGTCAACCTCAGGTTCAGGTCCCTCAGGTTCAGGTAGAGCAGGGGTATGGAGCTGGACTGCCAGCCCTCAAATCCTGTGATTGGTTTTCCTGGCAACAAGCATCCATCCATCTTTAGGCTGCCCCTAGCCACCAGTGGAGTCAACTCATTTGCATACACATCACCTCCATTGTCCCAAGGGCTTTAGGGACTGTGTGTCTGGAAAGCAGCAGAAGAAAACTAAATTACATTTTTTTAAAAAAAATGTATCACACTATCACATAAGACCAAATTAAAATAAAATACAATTAAAACCCAGCTCCTTAGTCACACAAGCCACCTCTGAGTGATCACTCACTCCATTTCTCAGCCCAGCTCTGTGCTGTGGAGCTGTCCACTGCAGAGCTAAGGAGGGTTGAGCATTTGACCAGGGAGGGGAGTTTCTAAACCAGATTGTTTTTCTGTGGTTTTGTTTGTTTGTTTTTCGGCTGTTTGCTTTTCTGGAGTGAGTGGATATTTGCTCATGTCTCTCCAGTACTAAATAGTGTCACACCACACTGCCAACCGTCAGGATTCTGCTCTCTCCCTGGGGGCTGAGTTTGGGGAGGAGGATGAGATCTCTGTCCCAGGTACTTGAAGAAGGTCTGAGCCAGGAGACCTCACCCTCCCTCCCCATTGCCTACTCCCCACCACGGCCCTTGCTGCACCTTGGGTGTCTTTCCATTCTGTGATCCCCGAGTCTCTCAGTACACTCAAATTAAAATGAAATTAAATTAAAAATCAGTTTCTTAGTGCCTTTCTCTCTCTGCAAACATGTTATGCATATATCATGTGTGTTGAGTATTGTTGGGGATAGGAACAAGGACCCCTCACACATGTGGTAAGCATTCTATGGCTGAGTTACTACAAGAGGTCTCAGTATCTTCGGGAATCCAGGAGAGCCAGTGTGTTCCTGTCAAAAAATGGACAGCCAGTATTTTTAATCAGTGTATTTTTATCATACAGTTGAGGAGCTTCCTTGTGACGTGCCCATACATTAGTATGGTATGCTCTGATCATATTCACTTTATGAACTACCCTTTTTAACTCCTCTTCCACATCCCTTCCGTCCCTTTGTATTCACATTATAGGCATTTTTAAATTCTATACACTCACCCCTTAGAGTCCATACATGAGAGACAGCATACAAGACCCATGGGTCTGAATCTGGCTTGTTTTTATTTTACGTATGCCTTTGAGTTCTATTCATTTCCTGCAAAGGGCATAATTTTATTCTTCTTCATGGTATTCACCTGTTGATAGGCGCCTAGAGTGATCCTATAGCTTGACTATTGTGGATGCTCATTCTTAGAGCATTGGCTATTTGATATATGATATAAGTCAGTTGATTCTGTATACCATGGATCAGAGGAGCTTCTCAGGCCACTGTCTTTCATTTTGATTCCAGGGCTTTCACAGAAAAGCCCATATTTATTTATTTATTTAAAAAAGTTTCCCCTGTATCATTGAAAATGGGTTCTAAACTTGACAAGATAGGTAAGAGAGGTTGCTGTCAAGGCAGACAACCTGAATTTGAACACAGGATCTCACATGGTGGAAGGAGAGAATCAACTCATGCAATTTGTCCTCTGACCTCCGTATACATTGTGGGATATAATCCCCAAATAATTAAACAGATGAGGAAGGAGGAGGAAGAGGAGGAGGAGGAGGAAAAGGAGGAGGAGGAAGAAGAAAAAACCTTTTCTAAATGGATAATTCCTTTCCACGAAACTGAAAATATTTTCTTCAAAAATGCTTTCACATGTAACTCCCCTGAGGCCTTTTAATTTGAGAAGGTAGATGCTATCATGAGCAGTATTAATTGTAAAGGCAGAATCAATAATTTACATAAACTTAATGAACATGAACAGTATATGACACAGGAGATGGCTGGAAGAAAGGGCTCCGAGAATCTCTAGGGCTCCTAAGACACTGCACATGTGATAAGCCAGCAGCGCCCATGGGGACGGTGCACACACACTCTCTCAAAAACTGAGATTCCATAGTTTTGCCCAAGGGAAACATTTGAAATTAGGACCAAGTTTGAGATTCTCTGCAATTCCAGTGGAGATTTAAAACACTTCCCTTCCACGTGGCTACAATATACACAGAATGGGCCCAGTCAGGCCCTACCAGGTAGAGAGGCTCTACTTCTCTACCAGCACAGAGCTGGTAGAGAGGCCAAAGATGTGGTCTGCAACCATGCCTCTATAACTTCATCTGAAACTCAGCAAGGCAGAGCAAAGAGGTGAAAGCACAGGCCATTTTCCTGGAGTCAGTCATCAACGTCAACATTCACAAGACTAAGACACAATGTCTACACAAATCAACTTCATTCTCAAGCCTTATTTCAGCCATCAGAAGTAGAAACATTACCAATTACATAAAATCCTTTGCTAGTCAACAAAGCTCAACCATTCTGACTTAAAGTGCCATCAGACCAGGATTTAAACTCACACAAGTAGGTTATTTGGGGGGGCCCTTCACTTTCACACACACACACACACACCTAGATGTTCTCATGTACCATGTGGGAGCTCTGGGAACTCTTTTTTCTCTGTGTGGCTCATGGTAGAATCAGGGTGCACTATGAAGCTATCTTCCTGGTTCTTCATATAGACCTCCTGTGCTTTGAGGTATGTAAAATATTTGGGAGTGATGGTTTGGATGACAATGTCCCTTACAGTCTCCAGCACTTGAACACTTGTTCCCAGTTGGTGGCGATATTAGAGGTTGAGGTGGTATATAGTCTTGCTGGAGGAGGTGTATCACCTAGGGCAGGCTTTGAGAGTCAAAGCTTCAGATTACTTCCGGATCTTTGGTTCTGCTTTTGTGCTGTGTGGTTTAAGACATAGCTCTCAGCTTCCTGTTTTTGCTTCCGTGTCTATCTGCCGCTGAACTTCTCCATCATGGTGGACTCTTAACCCTCTGTAATATACATCAGAACAAACCTTCCTTCTATAAGTTGCTTTTGGTCATGGTGCTTTATCACAGCAACAGCAAAGTAACAAATGCAGGCTTTGATATTGCTTGTTCCTAAGATTAAGGTGCTGGTGGTACGACAGACAGGGAACGGAATAGGTCGTTGTACCAACTGGGCATGTCTTTCCCACCTTCCTTCTCTAGCCTTCCCTCCTGTGTATAGATGGAAACTGGATTTGTACTCCTGACCGCTCTTCTTTGCATGATGATCTGCCCAATAAACCCAACATCAGTAATTGAATGTTGCGTAGCTGTGATCTTTTCCTGAAACCTAGTAACTGCATTCACTGGCCCTATGGGAACACAACCCTGTCTACTTTAACAAAGCCCGACTCCTGAAAATGAATATTGTCTGGTTTATTTCTATCATGGATTTATGAGCATTCATTCCATACTTTGATGATATCATTGTTCTAGGCCTTCCTATCCATCTTCTCCAAGGACTTGTTGGGTGGAGAACCCAGAAGCTACTCAAACTACCCAAATCGCAGGGAATATGAGAAATGCATCTATTTTCAAATTAAATGGTGATGATGATGATGATTAATGATGATGATGATTGATGATGATTGATGGTGTTGCCATGTGGTGGTGGTGATGGTGGTGGTGGTGGTGGTGGTGGTGGTGGCTGAGACAACAACAATGCAAGTCATGCACTGAGATTTTGGCATTTGCCTGGCCTGGTTCTAAGAGGTTACTTGTTTCTCATAAGCTCAGAGGACTTTGTAGAAGTAGCCTGCTGTTTTCCTCTTTGACAGATGAAAAGTCTTGGGGGAGATGTGACTAGGATTTTTCATCTGGGAGCTTAAGGAAGTGGGATGTGCCTTCTGTGGTCTGACTCTAGGGCCCTTGCTTAGGCTCACATTCTTTCTCTTTCTTGGGCATGCTGACTATCCCTAAACTACAGAAAAACAAACCAACAAAGAATCATCAAAGCAACCTCACCATATGGTATTAACTGCAAACTCTTTCAGTTTTCAAAGATAACAACAACTGCAAAACCATAGCAGAGGGCTAGAGAGATGGCTCAGCAGTTAAGAGCACTGAATGCACTTCCAAAGGTCCTGAGTTCAAATTCCAGCAACCACATGGTGGCTCACAACCACCAGTAATGAGATATGACACCCTCTTCTGGAGTGTCTGAAGACAACTACAGTGTACTTACATATAATAAGTAAATAATAAATAAATCTTTTTTTAAAAAAAGATTTGCAGGACGTTCAAAAGGTAAAACATCAGCAGCTTACTTTCAAAAGCTAAATTATAATAATGTATGGGGGCAAATCAGATAAAGCTGTACCTGACACAACGAAGCCATGATGGCCAAGATACATATTGAGTTGTATACAACTTTGCATGAGCCTCAAGATTTCGAAGGTAATTGTAGAAGTTTGTTTTCTCATGGCTGTGAACAGATGCCTGACAAAGACAACCTAAGGAAGAGTTTATCTTGGATTGCAGTTAAAGGGGACACAGTTTGTCACTGAGAGAAGGCATAAGGAAAGGCCCTGAGGCAGCTGGTGAGAGAGAGAGAGAGAGAGAGAGAGAGAGAGAGAGAGAGAGAGAGAGAGAGAGAGAGAGAGGGAGGCGGAGAGAAAGAGAGAGAAGGGAATTATAAAAAATGAATCTACTCTGTAAACTCTCTTTCTTGCCGGAGCAAGTTCTAATGCTGGTACTGGTACCACCCAGCCTCAACACTAAGTCCCAGCGAGTTCTTGCTATTTTCTCCCAGCTAACAACAACATCTCACTCACATGCAATACTTTACATACCCCCACAATCATTTATCTAGCTAGTGCCTACCGGTAGGCACTCTTAAGGCTTTAATATCCAATCAGGTTTATATAATAATAAGATCACAATTTACAAGATGCCAATACAATAATTTCAGAACCAAATAAAAAAGACAATATTTTGACCCAATTAATTTAACCTTGTAAAAACCTTAGCCTGGGCCAGGCAGTGGTGGCGCATACCTTCAATCCCAGCACTTGGGAGGCAGAGGCAGGAGGGTTTCTGAGTTCCAGGACAGCCAGGGCTACACAGAGAAACCCTGTCTCAAAAAACCAAAACCAAACCAAACCAAACCAAAACCAAAACCAAACCAAAACAAAACCTTAGCCTGATTATAACCATGCAAAGTCTGACTCGACTTCATCGTCTGACTCCATGATGAAGATTCTCCTTCTCCTGCTCTCGATCTTTCTCCTCCTCCATCTCTAGTTCCACTTCTCTATTCCTGTCCAATTACAGGCCTGTCACTGCCCTAATGTGATTGGACAGAGAAAATGCTCCAACAAGAGAGAGACAGAGACAGAGAGAGACAGAAAGACACAGAGAGACAGAAAGAAACAGGCAGACAGAGAGAGACAGAGACAGATAGAGATAGAGGGACAGATACATACAGAGAGACAGAGACACAGAAAGAGAGACAGAGAAAGACAGACAGACAGAGGGACAGAGACAGGTAGAGAGAGACAGAGGAACAGAGCAATGCAAATGGAGGAACACACACACAGAGAGACAGTCATAGAGATAGAGATAGAGAGACACAGAGAGATGGAGAGACACAGAAAGAAAGACAGGGACAGAGAGAGCTAGAGAGACACAGAGGAACAGAGACAGAGAGACACAGAGAGACAGAGGGACAGAGAGACAGACACACAGATGGAGGGACAGAGAGACACAGACAGAGGGACACAGATGGAGGGACAGAGGAACAGAGGGACAAAGGGACAGAAAGACAAGACTGGTGTTTCCTGTTTTTCATCCTTTCTACTCCATCTGGGACCCCCCAGCTTTTAGGATGCTTGGCCCACCTTCAGTGTGGGTCTTCTCTCCAAGATAAACCTTTCTGGAAACTTCTGAATAGATACACCTACAGATGTGTTTCCATGGTGATTTTAAGTTGACAGTGAAGATGTTGATCTCACCCTCATTAGAGGAGACAGAGACCAGGAGTTTTATTTATTCCAGCCAGAGATACTCATTCACTCATAGATTTATTTTCTGAAGCTGGTAGGCTCTTGAAATGCTCCCAGTCTTTCTACTTACGGTCACATATGCAGCCTCATAAATAAAATGCATTAATTAGGTCCTTATAACTTACTGACGTAACTCTTGGAGTGTGAGCCATGTAGCATCTTTTCGTAAGGATGGTTTTAAAACTTGCTCACTGAGGCAATGCCCAGGGACTTGGGTCAGTTAGTTAGTCTTTGCAGCACACCACACCATTTCCAAGGCCCAGTGCTCTCTAATCAGGATAGCAGACTCCTCTTCATTTTCCAGGTAAAAGCATGAACTATTAGGGCAGCCATAAACTAGGATATTCATAAAAGCCTTGGCTCATGCTAGCAAGCGTAAAACAATTACCTACTTTACCTCAGTGAGACTTAATCCAGAATATAGAAAATGGTAGCCTGACTAAGAATGATCACAGGAAGTGCTACAAAGTAGTCCAAGAAACAGCCAGGCACATTAAAATGAAAAGGAAGACAGCTTATCAAACTAAATCTGAGATGTCTTGTGTAACAAGAAACAAACAGCTTCATATACCCAAGCAGGACCAAAATACATCACAGGGATATACAAACTCCCAGAGACTGAGTCTTAGCCTATCCTATTTAAAAGACAAAATGCCGGCCTGAGAGACACCCCTGTCAACAAAGTGATTTTTCCAGAAGCATGAGGACATGACTTAGATTTCCACACACACATAAAGATGTCAGGCATGGTGCATGCTTGTAAGCTTATCACTGAGGAGGCATAGACAGGAGGAGTCCTTCTTTGGCTGCCCAGGCAGGCTAGCCTAATTGGTGAGTGTCATGCCAATGAGAGACCCTGTCACAAAAAATTGTAAATGGCATACTTGAAGATGACTCCTAAGGTTGTCCTCAGCTCTCCACACACCTGTCCATGCACATATCAGTATATACACACAAACACAGCCGTGCACACACTGCTTTTAAAAAGGCAGAAAGCAAGTTGAACATCAAAATGTATGCACAGGAGTTGAGCACTTAGCTCAGTGGTAGAGTGGTCCTTTAACAAGTGCAGGGCTCTAGGATTGGTCTTCTGTATCTTAACAAGCAAACACACAAACACACAAAGTATATATTAAAGTAGTAGAAGGCATGTGAAGTACAAGCAAACATAATTACTTGGAAAATTAACCCCAGCCTTTAACAATACTTGCCTGGAAAAATCAACAATTTGCACATCATAGTTTTGTAAATATCTTAAAAATAAGATAGTTGTTGGCAAAGGGCCTTTCTCTGGGAGCTCAAAGGAACGTGCAGGAGGGATCCAGTGTGTGTGAGAGTGAGGGCCTTTGCTGCAGTGTTAGAGAAACAATGCCACTCAGATGAGCACTCCCTAGGCTACCCAGGAGTATTCCTGCAGCATTCCCCATGCAAAAGTGCTGGGTCTATACAGACACCCAGGAAAACTTGGGCACCTCACTGAGGTGATGTGCAGGTCGAAGGCAAGGATGGCAGCCCTTCCCAGTGCTATTACCACTGTGAAAAACAGACAATTGGAGTTGTCAAGTCTGTTTTACAGGCGAGCCAATTACAGCCACATACAGACTCTTCCAGGGCATGGCCTCCCCATCTGCAGACAGGAAATGAAAAGTCTTCAGCCTGAATGTTAACTAGCTGCTGACAGCATATCCGGGGAGGACCAAGTCTGTCTTGTCTGCTTTGCTGTCTGCCTGGGATGGACATAAGAGGTAGCTGGTTATCAGCACACATGAGGAACATGGGAATTATGGAAAGTGATAAATGACAGGTGACTCAGTCTGGACCCTGGTAGCCTCCTTTCCAACTAAACGTAAAGGCTGGGAAGATTTAAGACTTTCCATATTTATGCTGAGGGTAATACTAGATACAATCTTGTGTATTTTTTAGAAATGCCTTGATACTTCAAATTACTTTGTGAGTCTACTGTCATGGGGACCAACGGGCTTGCCAATTTATCTTGGACTTGTGCTGGGATTTTCTTCAGGATGGCCAGTGGTCAGATGTACAAGATCAGCATTTCAGAAGAGTATCCTGTAGTTCTGGTTGAAGACCCATCATGGCTTGTAGGATTCAAGAGGTCTCTTTGGCAAGTGGTCTTGGTCCTCAGAGCTGTCATCTGCACAGATCGTCTGCCCCAGGCTCTGGAAGCAAAGCCACATCTTCATGTCTTTTGCTTTGCATTCTCCTGCTGGTTTGCCTATTTGGCCTACATCTACTAGGCAAAAAACTCAGTATTCATGAGAACTCAGGACTGTGTTCCAGTTGGGATGCCTCCTGAAGGACAAACAGTCCTCAGCTTCCTGGGCCTGACAGGAATGCACTAACATGCAAGCAAGTGAGATGTAGCTCAGTCAACTGAGTCAGGTGGAGCAGATATGTGCAGGACTTGAAGGGAAGGAGAGAGAAAATGGAGCATGATTTTTCTGGCACTTTCCAGTCGTCTAGACACTGTTGCCACTGCAGCCAAAGCAGCTGCTTTTGTCCTGAAATGGAAAGAGAATCCAAACAGCTTACTAGACCAAAGGTTAATCTCAAACTTTGTTGTCAATTAATTGCTTCCATGATGAATCTACTTAGATCCATTTTCCGATATTGATTTAATTATGAAGCATGAACTAGTAATTAGTTATTGACTCTGTGAAAAAATTATTTGTAAGGCAAATACTCTATGGTGTCACATGGTACACATGAGCCACAGAATGACTGGTGGTTTTTCAGAACAGCTTAGCCCATAGCTGTTCCTAAACATCTCTGGTGGTTGCAGTACTACTCAGAAAGAGCCGGCAATCCATCATGAGGAAACAATGCTTAGAAGAGACTAGCTTTTAAATAGGCGTGTATACATGGCGAAGTAATAGCTAAGTCGCAGAGTCAAGTAAAAGTCAGAAGACAAAGTTGCTCTTTAGTCCCAAGGTAGCTCTAAAGGGGGAATTGATGAGCTTGGCATTTGCTTTGTGGTAATTCTCTTTGGGGATGGGTCTCAGCCTGCCATCAGTGTGCCACTAGACATGTCATGTCGCCTCTCTATACTTACATGTCTTTTCTAAAACCTACCTGAAAAACATAGTTAGGTACTACCTTGCAAGACTTTGGTAAAGGTAGGCTGCATGGGCAGCATCACTCCACGGATCATGTTCCCTAGTAACACTGGGAGCAGTCTCAGCTCCTGTGATTACATTCTGTGACATTGCTACCATGACAGACTTGCCTACTGATTTCTCACAGATGTCCCTGCTGCTGAGGGGCATGCACTTCGATTGGTGTTATTTCTTAAATACTTAAAATCTTGAAGTTGAGTGTGGGGGAGCACACCTCTAGCCTCAATCCTTTTGAGGTGAAGGGAGCAAGATTGTGAGTTCAAGGCTAGCCTCTCTCTCAAATGCTAGGCAGTGACAGTGAGCTGTAGCCCTCAGTCACAGACATGACCATATGGAGAAAGGACCAAGCCCTGTAGGGTGCTGTCTTGCTCACCATTTTGAGTATAAATATACCCAAATATACTCAATAAATTTCATGAGATACTAAGTACTTTATCATAGAATGGGCTTTTAGTTCAGTGATTTTTGCCCTGAGATACAGCATTCTCAGCCTGTTTATAGAAGCTTAGGTTAAGATATGTTCAATAGGTTGAGTATTAATGCATTTCTGATTTATTATATTTCCAATTTTTCAATAAATTTGCTTTATTTTGTGTAAGCAAAAATCTTTATGCTGTCAGATGAAAAAATATTTCTATATTAGAATCATTCTATAAGCTGATATTTGCAAAAAAAAAAAGATCATTATCCTTGAAGGCATGGAAATAATGAATAAAGAGATTAACATTAGATGCTTTTATTCAAATTTAGTAGCAGAAGTAGGGCTGACCTTAATACTCCTGTCAATTAGTCTTAAACAGGATGCTGGGAGTACCCACCAGGGGCAACTGCCCTCCACTGCTTAGCCTGTCCCACCTTCTTAGCTTGTTGGATATGGTGTCCTTTGCACCGGTGTGCCTAGTTGTGAGGAATGCCCTTCATTCTGTACACAGACTGTTTAAAGATGGCAATTTAGGTTATGTCTCCAGAGTTCACTAGATCCACCCTCAGAAAGGCCTGGTTCATCTACCCCAGCCCTGAAATTATGGCCAAATATGTCCTTTGAGAAGGGGGAGGTCCCCTTGGGTATCACCCGACCCTGACACATCAACTGACTGCAGGACCAGGTGAATCCTGTCCCACTGAGGCCAGACAAGGAGGTCCAGTTATGGGAACAGGATTCAGAGGTAGGCAACAGATTCAGGGACAACACCTCTCCAGTTTTTGGGTAACCAGAACGAAGGCCGAGTTATACATCTGTGGGATGGGGTGGGGTGGGGTGAGATGGTTGGCCTAGCCCATGCTCTCACTTTGGTTGGTGGTTCATATTCTGGGAGCCCCCGGGGTCCAGGTTAGTTGACTCTGTTTGTCTTCCTGTGGAGTCCCTATCCCCTTCATGTCCCTCAATCCTTTCCCTAACTCTTCCACAAGACTCCCCAAGCTCCATCTGATGTTTGGCTGTGGGTCTCTGCATCTGTTTCCATTGGCTGCTGGGTGGAGCCTCTCAGAGGACAGTTATGCTAGGCTCCTGTCTATAAGCAGAAGTATCATTAATAGTGTCAGGGGCTGGTTCTTGCACATGGGATGGGTCTCAATTTTGAACAATCATTGGTTGACCATTCCCTCTGTCTCTGCTCCATCTTTGTTGCTGCACATCTGATAGACATGACACATTTAGGGTCATAGGATGGGTTGCTGTCCTTGCCCTTCCACTGGGAGTTCTGCCTGACCACTTCAGGCTCCATACTGCCCACTGCTAGGAGTCTCAGCTAGAGTCACCTGATAGACTCCCTGGGCCTCCCACAGCCCCCACCAGTCCCAGCTTTCTGGCAGCTCCTAGAGATTCCCTCCCCCAGCTCCCCGCCAATTTTCCTTTTCTCTCCCCTGCTCTCCCTACACCTAATCCCCCTGCCTCTGCCTCATTACCCTCCCCATCTCTGCTCCCACCCAATTCCCTCCCTCCATGTACCTCTGCTATCTATCTTATTTTCCCTTCTGAGAAAGATGCAAGCTTCCTCCCTTGGGCCTTCCTCATTACTTGGCATCTTTGGGTCTGTGGATTGTAATGTGGTTATCCTGTCCTTTGTGGTTAATATCCACTTTTAAGTGAGTACATACATTGCATGTCCTTTTGGGCCCAGGTTACTCCATTTTTCAGGGTCTATAAGAGGAAAAAAATGCGGAGGATGGCTTTGCTTGTCGTTTTCTCTTATGGCCACAAGATGGCAATGTTCCGAGCATCACTGTATGAGTGATGAAGAACTGGGCAGAATTTCTGCAGATCAGCCATAGTATATGCTGTGTACTGCAGAAGAGCCTCAAGTGTGTGAATGGGAACCAAGCAGCAAAAATGGGGAAAACAGCTGTTTGCCTTTTGTCTGTAATCTGGAAGTGGAGCTAATGCCAAGGCTACAGTTCAGTGACCTTTCCTTGACCTGTCATTCAAAGATGAAGCTGTTGAAGATTTCAGGAGAAAATAAGGGGGGATTCAAGGAGGTTGGGAAACGAGCTGGGGTTATGTAGTGAAGAGCTCTGCACACCAGAGGAAATTTGATTTTGACACTTAGTGGGGCTTTTAAGTAGGAAAGTGGTGGAGATGCAGATAACTGAACTGTGCTTCGGAAGGATAACGAACTTAGTGCCTTAAATTCTGACACTGTGGGGAGGGAGCATGTTCAGCTCTCAGAGTCAGGCTGGCTAAGATCTCAGGATGCGAATCTTTAACATGAAGACTAAAGAAATGGTAGAGGAATAGAAGAGAGAGTTGCATTTTATTTAAAAGTAGTAAATATAGAGCTCATGGATTGTTTTGGATTTAGGAGGGGAAGGAGAGGAGGAGGAGGAAGAAGAAGTTGACTTGAAGAATAGTCACATTATTTTAACTCAGTGAATTATATCAGACAAAGAACTGATGTTTTGGGGGAGAAAGTGATTTGAGGGCCTGGGGTGTGGCACCTGTTAGATTACATTATCAGAGGGGAGAAAGTGAGTGTATGACCTAAAATCAGATTTGGTGATTGGAATAATCTAGATAGAGAGCTAAAGCTGTAAGTGGGCAAGTGCAGAGAGAGTATCAATAGTGGGGATTGTTTCTCTCAGATAACAGTGTCAGAGAAGCATTAGACAAGGGACTGATCACTCTTGTCTAAAACAGTGGAAAGCCAGATACAATATAGACCAGGCCATGCCCAACACCTTACATGTACTGGGAACCCAGTGAAACCTTACAGGAGGAATGCAATGGGGGAGGGACAAAGTGCTTGCTGAAGGGAGTGACTTACTGGAGAGGAGGCTCTTCCAACTCAAGTAAAGGTATTTATTTGTTGACTAAAGAGAATATTCAGTAGTGGTTCCAACTAGGTTCAGAGGTGGAATTAATTCATATTAATCCACAAATCTATCAACACTGCTGGGGCACTGGGGAGGTAGAAGTGAATAAAATAACCAGGACTTGTCATGGAAAAGAATGGTGTGTAGGAAGCACCCGGGACCACAGATGTAAAAATTGGTTGCTAAGAGATGGGCAAAGCAGGAGTTGCCCTAGTGAGATGGGATCTGAATGAAAATGAAGCATCTCCAGGAGTCTGTCCCCTCTCATCCCATCCTTTATCTCACAAGCATTCATTGTTTAGCTGTCTACCTCAGATTAGGCTGGGGCTCCTCCAGGGAAGGAAGTCCTTCCTACAAGGTTGTTTTATGGATTCCTAACACCTGTAGTTAAAGGATATGTTTTGTTCTTTGTTTTTTCTCTGGAATCTCAAATGAAGAAAAAATGTGTTTACAGACACTCCCCCTACTCCCTGTACAGGTCTGGTCTGGTTGTGTCTGGGAAATAGTAGGATCCCCTCGGACCAGGCAACTTGTTCATCTGCCCAAAAGAAGAGGAATATTGTTTATGTTTAACTATTACATATCTCTGTCAATTTCATAGCCCAAGGTCAACTATAAACCTTTCTAAAATTAACTAGAGTGTGGTCTCTAAGACCCCATGAGTCAAAAATCAAAGCCTTGGAATGTTCCAGAACCGCAGCCCAAATTAGTAGCCAAAGCTCATTGTGACAGCGTGTTCTTAATGGTCCTGTTGGTCATAGTTTTTCTCAGCCTCATAAATCAATGTCCCATTTCCCTCCAGGGTTACTAGCTCTAGACCCGAATACTAATTTCCCCTTTAAAACTCCAACCATATTTGGAATTGTGGCTGCCTTTCAGTCATGAAGACTATTTGAGTGAACTAGCTCCTCATTCTGGTTCTGGAGAGGTTGGCCAGGTGGATAGTCCCTGGCTTCAAAACTGGCATTCTTCAGTTCTGTATCTGGCTCCACACAAACATTTGATAACGGGGGAAATTTTCTTAGTATTTCCCACACTACATCTTTACGCCCCATACATACTTTTTAACATCCTTCTTTTTGTACCCAGAACATACCCTTCATACAAAACGGAATCTTTTGACAGAATTAGATAAGCTTAAAAGCATAGTGAGAAAGATAGTTTGTTATATAACCAAAGGGCTTCCAGAACAGCATGAAGTCTATACACCATCTTGACACCTCGGGGGCCTTGATGAGTGCAGCCATCTTAGTGCTTACTAAAGCAGGTTGGACTCTGTCCCCCCCCCCCCCAAATGCCAGGAGATACTCATTTATATTATAGTTTATAGACTTGTTATATTTTAGTGGCAAGAGCAAAGTCATTTCAATTTATGGCAATTTAAAATAATTGCTCTTCTCAAAATGGAAGGGAAGTTAGCCAGCCTGGTGGATCAGCGTGCTTGGCAATATGTCTCCATGTGTCAGCTTGCTGCTCTCTGCACCACCTGCTTGAGTCCTCACTGGGGACAAAGACCAATGAGATCACTGCAGCAAGCTATAGATCTTGGCTGAGTTAAAGGCTCTGCTTTTGCTTGGTAATGAGCAGAGCGTCTCTGGAAGCTGGGCAGTTGGAAGCTGTCACCTCTCAGGGACAGATGAGTGATGACTATTGTTTTGCATCTCTGTAGGGTTAGCAGCTTTTATTGGTGACTCCTCAGCTCTGAGAGTTTCTTGTCCACCCTGTTTTATGGGCAGAGCTCGGAGAAATGTGTCCGTGCTGCAGAAAAAACCCACAGCAGTTTCCCCGCCATTCTTAGCACACTGGCTTTACCTGCCTGAGCAAACTTAACAATGGGGACAGGAAGGTGCTTTTCAAGGTGGCTTTGGCTGGGGACATAAAACCCTTTTGATGTTGACTCAGCCTGCTTTACCTCTGAGAATATTTGGTGACAACCCATAGATTCCAACCCTAAGTATATAGCAACACTTCCAATCTGGGCTGATTTTCATTAGAAAGACAAGTCTGGAGTTTAGAAGTAATAACTGAGGGGAAAGGAAAAAAAATCAGGATGCTCTTAGGAGAACTGTTTTTATTAGCCAAACTTGTAGTGAGGAAGGTTCCAAGTTTTTAGTCATTGCTGCATTAAAAAAAAGAGAGAGAAAAAGAAAGGGGAGAAAATAATATTCCTCCCGAGGAACAACTATAAAATTACAGAATTGGAAAAGACCTTTAAGAGATTCAGCTCCAAACTATCATTTCATGTGATAGTTACAAGTTAGTAATGAAGAGGCAGTTCCTCCCAAGTAGGAAGGAAATGCCAACGCTACAGTGAAGAGGCACATATAGCATCCAAGCCCTATGCTATGAACAGGTAGGTTTGTTCGGTATTTTCAAAAGCACCAAGGGTCATGGTGCTTCTGGACTTGGAGCCCAATGCTTGTCTGGCATGTCTGAAGTTGTCAGTGCCATGCCCAGCAACACACAGCATAACACAAAACACAACCTGATGAAGAATAACAGCAAAAGTGAGGAGCCGTGTATGTGTGTATGTGTGTGTGTGTATGTGTGTGTGTATGTGTGCATTTATGGTGTGTGTGTATGTATGATATGTGTGTGTATGTGTGCATTTATGGTGTGTGTGTATGTATGCATGATATGTATATGTGTTTACAGTGTGTGTATATGTATCATATGTGTGTGTGCATTTATGGTGAGTGTAAATGTATGATATGTGAGTGTATGTGTGTGCATTTATGGTATATGGTATGTGCTTATTATGGTACATATAGTGTATGTATGTATGATATGTGTATGTTTATGGTGTGTGTGTATGTATGATATGTGTGTGTATGTGTGTATGTGTGTGTGCCTGCACCTTATAATATCTAACTTTCAGTGGATTGAAACTTTTGAATCATTTGCTGCATTTCCATTTGAATATGAGAATGAATTCTCAGTGTGTGCATTGGCAAATTCCTCACCTTTTGGGCCAGTGGCCTCTATTTCATAGCCCGTTATGTAACACTTAGATATATTTCCACAGTCAGGATTTATTTCTCTCCACAATATAACCAGAACCCCCTTTCCAGCTGTTGGGCCCAATGCTTTGCTTTAAAAGTTGTCTTTGCTTTTGGCTCCTCACTTTTCTCTCTCCAGGTCAGTGGCAACCCACTCTCTGCTGTGCCCAAATTCACATCTATGGTTTTAATCATTATGGCTCTGTTTTATTTGCATAGGATTTCTTTTCCTCTTTAAACAGAGTGCTGTTTTGTGCTGATAATTTTTCTAGTAACATTTTCAAAAATATAAAACTTTGGATAATGCATTTAAATTAAACAACTTCATCTTAATATTGTAAGAAACACATTCTCTAAAATGAATCTGCCCAGATTTCCAGCTGGAATGGGTCCTTTGGGACACTGCTGGCTGGATGGTAGGCCAATGCTCGGATAAATTCCACTTCCTGTGCCATGAAAATACACAGG
>NW_022196898.1:32069140-32074976 GCF_008632895.1 Mastomys coucha
GAAGAAGAAGAAGAAGAAGAAGAAGAAGAAGAAGAAGAAGAAGAAGAAGAAGAAGAAGAAGGAAAGAGGTTGGAAATCCTTAGAGAAGATTATAAAGATGAATCACACAGCAAAATTGTGGAAGTCATACTTACACATAAAGTAAAAGTTCATGATGAAAGAGGAGAGATTTGTACCTTTTCAGACACAGGAAGCTTCATCTCACGTCCCTGCAAATGAAGTCATGATGCTTGCTGTCCATCCCCTGGAGCTCAGCCTGATGGCTAAAACACTCGAGCTCCAGGTGGTCAGTGTGGTGCTCACTGACTATGGGACCTGGACTTGCTTCCGAGCAGACTGCAGTATTCATTGAGTGTCTTGCCAAATGCCTCTGGTATCCCACTCTTCTGCCGCCTTTTCTTGCACTGGGATATGAGCAGTTATGGAGATAAAAGAATTAGCATCCAATAACAAAGAGCCAAGGAGTGCTGAGTTTGTGGAATTTCCGCTATCATCCTTCCAGGGATTTTCATCTTCTGTGGGAGTCTTTTGATAGAACCCTTAGGGTTTCAAAGATCTGTGACTTGACACTTGTAGCTTCTCAATGCATGGGTTCTTTCCTCAGAATTATGTGGACTGCCATCTAAAAATCATCTTTTTCTCTTTTTAGACAGGAGCCCCTATAGCCCAGGCAGGCCTCAACCTCATTACTTAGTAGAGGATGGCCTTGAACCCTTATCCTCTAGTCTCTACACACATATACACCACTGCCATCTTGAAAGCATCTTTTAAGGATTAAACACTAATTCTAGTAGTTTTAAACCTGTGGGTTGCAAGTCCTTTAGGGTTCAAAATACCCTTTCAAAGAAAGGGTATCCTGTGTATCAGATATTTACATTACAGTTTATAACAGTAGCAAAGTTATAGTTATAAAGTAACAACAAATATAATTTTATAGTTGGGGGTCACCAGAATGTGAGAGACTGTGTTGGAGGGTCAGTCCCATGGAGCATTAAGAAGGCTGAGAGCCACTGCTTTATCCATTAAGCTGAGTAAACCTTCAACTCAATGGCTATTTAACTCTTTTAACTCATGGCTAACTTTCAGATAAGTTTCATGGCCAAGAGTGGTATTTTTAAATCATGGACTGTTAAAAAAAAATAAAAAAATAATGAAACTGTTCTATCTGGCTAAAAAAAAAAAAAAGCTTACGTAAAAAACCAAACAAAGAGTAAAAAAGAGGGAACGATGGAGCACATAATTGTGATGGTCCAGATCATCGTGAGTGTTCAAAAAGGCTGGGTGAATCCTACTGGGTACATGGCTGTGTCATTGCCCCTCCTGAAGGCAAACAGGACTCATTCACTCAGCTTTGCCTCCCTGTCTACACGAGACCTAAAGAATCAGGGCAGAAACATGCAGCTCTGTGTGATCTACCCAGCCAGAATCAAGAAGCCCTCGTAGTAGAACCACACAAGGAAAAAAGCTGGCGCTACTGACATAAATGTAAATGTGTGACAGAAGTTTCCCTTCCCAGTGTCTGCATTGAAACGTTTCTCCTAGTTAGACCCTGTGCCCAGTCGGCCCCCATTTGTGTTTGTTAATGGACAACTGTGCTTAAATCCAGCAGGGTTTATTTATTTCTCAAAGAGCTGTGCCTTATGCCTTGATCAAATAGGATTCATGTGTGCGTGTCGTTCTGAGCAGACACACTGGGCAGGATGTGGCTCTTTTCCCTTCACTGCCTCGATTCAATGGGATCCAGGCATTTTCCAACTGAACAGCTGTGGCTTGGGAAGAATCCAGGTGTTTTTCGCACTGAATATTTGTGGGATTGGCAGGGCCTGGGTATTTCCTTTGCTTTCTCTTGCCTGGAATCATCATAGTGCACTATCTATACCTATCTGTCTGTCTGTCTGTCTATCCATCTGTCCATCTCTGTGTGTGCATGTGTGTGTTTCAATGAACCTTGCTTTGTCATAAGAAATGGATCAACTATTATATCTTTATGCAATCAAAACCTGGAAAAAATCGAGGACTAAATGCTATTTACCTTTTTCGTTTGCTAGGGTTGTCTTTTATTTAGTTTTACAGAAATACTTGAATATTCTAAAAACTCTTTTGTTTACAAGCAGCCGTATTATTTTTCTACATGGAATAATTACCTACTCAGAAGGTTGTAAATTTATTGGAATGGAGGGCCAGGTGTCACACCTGTTATGAAATCCACTTGTTAAGAACCTGTTCGACTTGGCTTTGATTTCTCCTTGAAGAAGTAAGTTAGCCTTGTGAGGTTTGGCAGTGCATAGACCCTGTTAGAAAATGGTGTGTGGTTTTGGTTTTCACATCTTACCCACTGTATAGGAAAATTGGAAAGAGTTCAGAGAACAGAAACAAACTGATTAAAGGGTTTGGGAAATAGGGAGATGGATTATTATTACATCTAAGGAAAGGCTCGTGGGGAAAGAAAGACAAGGCGTGTGCCAACAATGGATCCGGAAGCCAGCTCTCAAGGGCTATATGGTTGAGCATGTTTGATTGCCTTGGTGGAGGGAATAGGGAGAAGCTGGTCAGTATGACTGCTTATGGGGAGGAGAAGAAAGGTATAAGAGAGAAGGGTAGCAGGAGAAAACCCGGTCCCCATTTCTTCAGCCAGGGATCTTTTTCACAGCAGGCATAACTTCAGTCTAGATGCTGCTTGATTATGATGGGGTTACATCCTGAGAAACCCACCATATATTGAAAATTCTATAAAATGAAATTTTCTCCCAGTTAACCCTTGGGCACCTTCACTGTGTTCATGACACCTAGGCTGTGTGTGGTTGGACAAAACTATAGATTACAAAACCTATTTCATTATAAAGTGTTTATTGATGGCTAATATTTATTTAATTGATGGAAATATTTAAGTTGCAAATTAATGAAAGTCTAAAAGGTTGGCTGTGTCAGGTAACTTATCAAATATATGTATTCCCAAACATCTGATGGTGCAGTCCACTGTAGAGTAGATGTTGCTTGCTCTTGTGATCAAATGGCTGACTGTATGTCACCAGCCCAGAAAAAAACAAAATTCCAAACTGGAAGTACAGTATCACTTTTGTACTATTATAAAGAGATTATAAACCAAAGCATCCCTAGTTGGGAGGCAGCTCTGTATGGAACTTCCACCATGACTTCCAGTGTGACTTCCACCGTGACTTCCAGTGTGACTTCCACCATGACTTCCAGTGTGACTTCCACCATGACTTCCAGTGTGACTTCCACTGTGACTTCCACTGTGACTTCCAGTGTGACTTCCAGTGTGATTTCCACTGTGACTTCCATTGTGATGTCCTCTGTGACTTCCACTAGATTTGAAAATATGAGTCAACGTAGGACATGCTTAATGAGATGTCAGAGTTCTACCCAACACTACAATGAAATGCTATATTTTTTCTATATTCCCAGTGAATCAGAGGGAAAAAAAATCACATGGTGATATCAGAAACCTCATGCTATGTAGAACTCTGCATATTTTATTGAGCTTAAAATTAGAATAAATAAGTATGTGAAGATCAACTAAAACTAAAAGAAAAACTAATATGTTTTTAGGGTAGCTTGGAATGTAAGGTATGGAGGTGAACTTGTTTACCTATAATATTTCTATTGCGATAGGATTCTAATTTCACCTGTCTCTTTAAAAAATGTGTGTGTGTGTGTGTATTCATGTGTGTTTACACATTATGTGCATGTGAAGATGTGTATGAATACATGTTCAGGTGGAGGTCAAAAGTAAACATTAATTGTCTTTCTCAGTCCCTAGCCATCTTATTTTTTCTCTTTATAGAAAGCTTTTAATTAGAATCAATTTTTTAAAAAAATAGTTATTCTTCAGTAATTTTTATATATGTATTCCATGTGTTTTGATCAAATCAATCCTCCAGTTCTCTTCCGTCAACTTCTTCCAACATTTCCTTTCATGTTTCGCTTTGGGCTTCACATACTCTTCTCTTTTTAACCACTGGGTGTTTAGAGCTTGTCACTGGCAGTGTATGCTTGGGCGTGTAGCCATCTACGGGAGCATGGCAACTTTCCTGGGGCCACATTCCTGAAAAAAAAAATAGGTTCTTTCTCTTCTAGTAGCTATCAACTGCTGATAGCTCATCAGCTGGGGGTAGAGTATTGTGGCCTCTTCTTCCACCGTGCTGGAATTTTAACTGGCTCAATCTTATGCAAGTTTTATGCATGGAGTAGTCACAGGTATTATGGATTCCTGTGCAGTGGGTCTGCCTCGTCTGTAAAGTACTGTTTGGCAGCACTACTCTGAAACCTCTGGCTCTCACAATCTTTCTGTGTCTCCTCTGCAGTGATACCCGAGTCTTGCAGCAGGGGTACGGGGAGTGTGGCCATCTTGTTTTGTGTGACACAAAATTGAATCTAAAACTCAAAGCTTGGCTAGAGTGGCTGTCCAGCAAGCCCGAGAGTTCCTTCTGTCTCCACATCCTCAGTGCTACATTACTGCATCACTGTGCCAGGCTTTTTACAAGGATTCTGGGTATCTGAACTCAGTTCCTTATGTGCCTATGAGAAGTACTCTGTAACCTGAGCCCTCATCACCCAGCTCAGGGCTCTGAATGCAGGGTATAAATTTAACTATAAAGTTATTTTTATGTTTAAAAAAAGCTCTGAATTGGTCAGGATTCTCCAGAATTTATTTCATCTATTTAAATATCTCTCATTTCATCTGTCTAGATATCTCTCTATTTATATATCTATCTACCACCTATCAATTTGCTATTATCTACCTATCAAATACTTACCTTTCATCTATCTGTCAATCATTCAATATCAATGATCCATCTACCAATCAATCATCTAGATCTCAAAAGTCTATCTATTTATCTTAAACACTACTAGTTTGTCTTAAGTAATTGGCCACCTTGACTTTGGAGCCTGGTAAGTCCAACATCTATATGTTAGCATGGTTGTTTGGATGTGGACTGTTCCTCAACATATGGTGAAAGCGTTTTTCCCCAAGGTGGTGTATGTGTAGGTGTAGGGCTTTTAGCCAGTGAGAACCAGTGGTGGGGGCCCTGCACCTCACTGAAGGGTGTGGTCTATGAGGGTTCTGGCACTCTAGATGCTTCTTTCTTTTGTTCTTAGCCGTGTGTTGAGAATTTTCCCTCTGCTTTATACTCACTCCATGGAGTGCTACCTCATCCACAGCGACAGGACCAACTGATGATGGGCCGAAACATCAAAAAATGTGAACTATGTCTTTTTAGATAAGGTAACTGTATCAGGCATTTTATTACAGTGACAGAGAACTGATGAGCACAGGCAGTTTATTATGCTGGATACTCAGTGGGGATATATATGCTACAGTCTTGAGGCAGAATACTCTCTTCTATTTGGTTTGAAGGGCCGTCAAATGACTAAGTGATGCTCCCACCCCATTATGGAGGGCAGGCTCCTTACCCTCCATGACCCAATTGTAAATGTTGATGACATACAAAGTAATATCACAGCAGTAGTTAGACTGGGGTGTGACTGAATGACAGGGCACCTGACCTGTAAAACGGAGCTATCTCAAACTCCAAAGATTCTTTAGCTCAATTGCTTCTTCAGAAAGATTTGGTTGATGGCAATGTTAGCTCCCAAGCTAACATGTGACATTGTGGTCCTCAGAGGGTCTGCCCCTAGGGCAAATACCAGGAAGTACCCACAGCTCCCCAGTTCCTAAGCACTTGCCATCACCTTTCATGTCTGAGGAGCTGATGTCCTCTGTTTAACTCCTAGGCAGTCACTTCCTGTGGCCACTCTGTCCCCATTCATTTCCACAAACGTGCTGTCTATCCCAGACTTTTTTTTTTTTTTT